>NW_015642206.1:78214-146743 GCF_001515625.1 Sinocyclocheilus rhinocerous | reverse complement strand
TTGGGGGGGGGGGGGGGGTCCATGAATTTAGGATATGTTCCCTTGACTTATTAATTCATCCCCTTATTTTAGATAAAACTGCACCAAGAAAAAAAAATGGTTGTTAAAATTAGTTTCAGTTATTTGCAAATATTCACTGGCTAAAACCGACACTTGCGCAAAGTTCGTTCTCAGTGTAATAAAGATAGCATGCCTTCCATAAGGCCTCAAAACTTGACAAGCTGATTTTAAAAATCATGTACTACCACGGGCAACCATGACAGGGCAATCACACAACATTACAACCTGTGTTAGAAAAGTGCAACCTCCCTGCACATAAATCTAGTGTGATGTTTGTAACCTCAGCCTGAACCGTACTCTGGGAGGAAAAGAAGCAAGTTCCTGATGGATTACTGAGCAATGACCTTTAGGCATGAAGTGATGAATATGTCTGAAGACATCTGTGGGACTCCAGAGTCATAAGCAATGGCATTACTAGCAGAAACCAGACACTAATGAGTGCATTATTGCAAAATACCAGCATCTAGATATTGTCATGAACCGAGCTCAGCTGAGAGTGAAGTGATGAGTGTTGTGTGGGAATTTTTAGGCGTGTACTGAAAATGAGCATCTGTTTCTTGGAAAGTTTCTTTAAAGAGTGTTTTTTCGTATTGATTAGCGACAGCTTGCATTCTTGATCCTTTATAATAGTAACAAATAGGATTCATAAAACACTGTGCTATGTGAATGCTGAGCATGCATTTTCTCTGAGTGAGATTTATGCAGTTGTGAATTTATCACTTGGCTAATAAGGTCACATCTGGTTACAATTAAAAACAGCTTTATTAATGGATGCAGTAAAATGTTACCGTGACACAACACTTTCCTGCATATTTCCTTTCATCCCTGTCAATAGCAGACACATATAGGCAACACATTTATAGGTGCTGAAAGAAACGACATCTGATGAAAGATGCATAAATTCTGTCCACTTCGGATGGTCAAAATGTATGGTAACACTTTACTTGAAACCGTATGCATAACGCATAATACAGGTATTCATAATTTACATTACAGTGCATTGTATCTTTTCAAAAATAATTGTAACCTAAGTTAAAATGCTTTATAATACTTGCAGATTCCTTGTTGCATCTACAGTTGTTTGTCATTTGTTGTAATGTGTAATACTTTTTAAAGGTGTAAAAATAAATAGATACATATTATGTATTATAACTATGGTTATGATTATACATGTGTTAAAATGCTTTTATAATGTAAGTGTTTAAAGATGATTTGTTTTAAATTTTCACTTTTGGATTTCAATTGTATGTGGAAATGTATTTATCTAGATCAAGACTAAAAGAAAGAGTAAGTTAGAGATAGTAGCAGCTATTGTCTGTAACTGCCCAGCTGCCTGTTATTAACCCGAGACTCTGTTTGCAGCTAGAATCATCATATGTCAAAATAATGTCATGTTTTGCAAGCACAGTCTTGCTTTTTCTACACATGGTTATGCTTAAAGCAGAGAATAGATTAGTTGGGCTAAGGGTAGTAGTACAGATAACAGAGAAACCAGTCAGGTTCACATACAGAACAACAAATGCAAACCCACCCTATTATTCTAGGCTATCCTGTAATAACCCTACACAATAATTTGCCATGTGTAATTCCATGAATAACCAGATATTAAATGTCTAATTGGTATTTAACAGAATTTATTCAGCTCAATGCATAATGTGGCTTCATAGTGACCGTAAAAGCAAAGTTCTCACAAAATCTCCTAACCCAAAGCTATTGAGATGCTTCATAGTCCTCTCATGGGAGTTGCGACAATGGTATTTTTATAGATGATTGTGGATTGCAGAGTTATTAATTATGTGTGTATCCATGGCAATTGTATGACTTTACTGAGTTTTTTTCTGAAAGACAGTTGGAGCAAAAAACATTAATTTCAAAACACATATAATAATATAACGTGTTATATAAAGTGTTTTGTCATTGTTTTAAGACATACAATACAAAAAGAAAAAAATCGGGGTCTATAGGGACATTTTTAGATGTTTTTGAAAGAAGTCTCTTACGCTCATCATGCCTGCTTTTATTTGATCAAAAATTCAGTAAAATAATTATATTGTAAAAATATTTCAATTTAAAATCACTTTTAGCTAACTTTATTTAAATATATATTAAACTGTATTTGATTTATTTGAGGTGAAAGCTGAATTTACACTAGTCCTTAATATTTATGTGAAAACATAATATTTTTTTCAGGATTTGATGAATAGAAACTTCAAAAGAACAGCATTTATTTTAAATAGAAATCTTCTGTAACATTATGAATGTCTGTCACTTTTGATCAAATTAATGGATCACCCCTGAATAATGCTATTGTTTTTTTGTTTTTTTTTACAAAAACTTACTAAACCAAGACTCTTGAAAGATGTATCTGTATCCTCTTTTCTGTCTATTACCATATAGTCATTATCCTCTTAAATCTTCTTAGCAACAGTCAGGATTTGATGAATAGAAACTTCAAAAGAACAGCATTTATTTTAAATAGAAATCTTCTGTAACATTATGAATGTCTGTCACATTTGATCAAATTAATGGATCACCCCTGAATAATGCTATTGTTTTTTTTACAAAAACTTACTAAACCAAGACTCTTGAAAGATGTATCTGTATCCCCTTTTCTGTCTATTACCATACAGTCATTATCCTCTTAAATCTTCTTAGCAACAAGTAAATCACATTTAATAGAAGACTCTTAGGTAGAGAATGTGACTGTTCTTGTAATCTAAAACAGAAACTTTATTGCTTGAGGGCTCGACACATGCAATTTCTTTAGCATGTGCCTGTGGGAAAGAAAAAGGGAGAGAGAGAAAGCAAGTGAGATGCAATTATGTGGGCCTGAAGTGATAGCTGATATCATCTAATCAAAGCGGTAAAATAAGAAGGGCAGGGCTCAGCTCCACAGCTGCCCAGAACAAAAACTTAGCATTTCTCAGAGGAGAAGACAACGAGAAATTGCTCTTACAACTCGCAGATGGGAGTTAAGGGAAAATAAATTCTGGCAAAGAAAAAAGGGGGCTAGGAGTTTTAACAGTCTCCCCACATCTGTTTATTTAGAGAAGAAACCATTGTGTCATTCGGTTATTCTAAGCATTGCGGTGGCCAGCGTTCAGGCCCACAGTGATCGCTTCAACAAAGTGGCCCAATTACACTACAGGGGCCGTGGCCGTAATGTACCAAAAGGGGGAATAATGCTAAAGGTTTCACATTACCTGCCCACTTCATTCTTTACATCTCCATAACCAGACAGGTCAGGCCAGGCTTTTTGCAACAACTGGGGGAAGAGGGCAAAAGGATAGGGTGGTTGTGGAGGTGGAGGTGGAGTGCATGCCTTTTTTGACACTTACCCTTTACCGTCACATGGTTACTAAAGGTTGAGCGAGCTTGTGTTTTACAAGCTATGCCTCTTTACCAAATACCAATACAGGGCAGACAAAAAGAAACAGGCTTCAGAAAAATTGGAAACAGGCTTCAGAAATTCAGAGAACATCTTCCCACCATAGCCACAGCTTGACAGGTGTGGTTGTATTTTATTTGGCTGTGAATATTTTATACTCTCTAAACTAATATGCTTTTGAAGAATTCATGTAATGAATGCAGCTTGCCAAAAACATCAACAAATTGGCGAATTAACTATTATGAAAGAATAGCAGAGCAGTGCATAATTGCATGTGGGTGTGGGAAACAACATGCGCCAGTAATTGAGTGCAAGTTTTAAGGAATTACTCATCTGAATTATTTATACACCTGACCTCGTATCCAAAGTTTTAATCGAAACGAAAAAGTCTTAAGTCTGCGTTTGCGTGACTTTAGCATTGCGCTTTGATTTCTAAATATCATTAATGCCCGTAAAGAATGTTTGTGGTTACCACTTGTTTTTACTGTCAGGCTTTGTTGTGTCTCATGCAGTAAAATTCTTCCATGCTGCACTCCATGTTTGTTGGATTAAGGTCATGTCTGTGAGGGGTTATGTCTTTATTGGCCGGCCCCATATGCACACATGGCATTCTTCCCCTCTTTGCAATGGTATGACGGGCCCTTAGGCCTGTATAAATAGTCACTTATAGTATGGAAAGGCAAGGGGGCCATGTGTTGGAACAGCTGGTCTGTGTGTGTGTGTGTGTGTGTGTGTGTGTGCGCGCGCTGATCAAAGGAGTTGACTTGGCCATGGGTTCAAACAGGACTTGGCAAGATACAGTATCTGTCCTCCTATCTGGTGTCAGTCAGAAGATGGGATGGCAGCTGATGGCAAAGCTGGAATGGAATGAGAGTGAATGAGGTTTTTAGTCAACATCCTCCCTGACTGCGATATTGAAGGCTGGATTCCACAGGACACTCCACATAGATACAGATTATCCTCCCTCAAAAGCTCAATGGCTTAGTGTTGGTTTTTGGCTTTGTATTATTCATGAAAAAGAATGATGAAGCACAGTTATGTCCAGGTTAAAAAGATGATGTTTTTTTTTAAACACTTTAAACCAGTATTGGTTATGTTATGTTGCATTTTTAAATTTGTTTCTCAGTCGACTTCAGCAGTAACTCATTTCTAAACAGTTCTGGACAACAGTATAGGGCAGCTGTCTATATCTCTATCATGGCGCTAACAACAGTTGTTGGTGTGTTTAGAGCCCCAATAAGACCAAGAGCAGCTGTGCTGTGTCACAACTTCCTGTTATTATAATTTCGATCATAATTTGGAATCCTACAAGAACCAGCTAAGAAACAATTAAGATCCAACTGTATACACTGAAATTACCATTTTTTTCTGTTTATTTTTTGGGGAATTTGTTTATCCAGTAAGATCTTAACAGGTTTTCAGAGGATTCGTACTTGATCCATATAGAATGGTCCAAAATAGGTCAGAAATTTCATTAGGAATACTTTAGTGTTTATTTACAATTTTTGAATGGCGCTAAAACTGTGCAGCATGCTTGGCAAGAAATCTCAAAAAATGTGCTAGCCATTTGATCTGGTCCTGCTGAATCCCCAATGTTTCCTGAAAACTATTAAACAGAAAAATGATTAATGGATGAAAATGTACAATTTTTTTTTTTTTTTCAAAATATGTTGCTATGTTGTACTATTGATTGCCATGTTGTTTGATTTGTTCATGTTCATGTTCTGACTGTATGATTTCCGTGTTTTGCTATGTGAATATTGTTCCTCCACAACAGCCATGATACAATGAAAAAGGGAAAAAGTGATGTGAGTTTATTCTAATTACAGCACGGGCGAGTTTTTGTTTGGGGTCATCCATCAGGGTCAGGAATTTGGCAACAGCACCCCATGGATTATTGTAAGGAACCTGTTTCTCATTAAGGCCTCCAAAAGTGTAAGAAAGGTATTCTTAGATTAGAGCAAAAAATAAAGGCCATGGGCACATTATTTTAGCCATATAAAGTGTTTGTTTTTTTATTTGGCAGTACATGTTGAGCTATAAAATTATAATCGTAATCTGTGACTTTTACCTTTGTCTTCATGACTGCATGATAACTGGTAACATTTGACTGTAACATTTGATCACAGAACAAAATATTAAGAAACAAACAGACATACCCTAATATTTTAGAATGTGGAATAAGAAGAAAACATTTCCTGTTCATTTCAATTAACCTTTTAACCAATAATATGAATAAGTTCTTACAAGAATATACACATCTATAAATGGATTCTGCATGCTTTACTTTTGCTGCATCAACACACATTAGCACTCACCCAACACTTTAAAAATTTCCAAAGCCCTGCTCAAAAATGCCATCTTATTGTTTATTATTTTATTTAGGCATGATATCATAAACAAGTCAAGCTAATAATGTTTACCAACTGAACATTTTCTTATAATGAGCAGGGAAGGACGTCATTTGTGCTGTGACTTCATTGTGTTTGCTATTAAATGCGTTATTGAGGCATGTATCACCATTTAAAGCTGTATGCTGTTAATTTAAATGAATCCCCATTTAAAGTAAAGGCATGCAGCTCTTTCTTGCGCGAGCATCTGGCTTATTTAAATTTGGCCTGCCAAAGAAAACAGTTGTTTATAAATGTTTTCCTCTCTCTGCTTAGACCTCCTTTAAATATAAATGAAGCTGTTACTGCAGTGAATTCAGGTATTAAGAGAAAATAGGAAGAATGGTGTTTGATGCCTAATGGTAAAGCTGGAATAGTTACTTGTTGCTAAGGTGGTTGTTGATCTCACTGTTAGATACAGAGTGAAGCAACTATTATCTCTAGATCAAATCATTGTGCTCTCAAGACTTTTGACTCATGGGGTATAGAGTTCCCTACATCCATCACCTGGAACTGGTGCAAAAACGTCATTGTCAGATCTGACCATCCGTAACTGACATTGAGTTCATTGTTTAGGGTCAGAAGCTCGCTGCACAGTGGCCTAAAGGTACATTCCTAACTCTAGAGTAGTGTTTGAAACACAAACCCTCTTTGTGCTAGGTGGACCCACTGATCCTCCGTCCTAAGCATCAGCAAATGCCCCCTTTTCATGTTCAAGTGTGAACTTGTATGTTATCATTTTACACATAAGGAGTCCACCTTTTTTCACGGCTCATGGGTACATTTTATATCTGAACCCTTTGTCGATGTTGCTGCTAGCCAATGTCTCTTTTTCTATTGTAATTGATGAGACACGGTGCAGTGAGCCAGGAACTATCATTTTCAAACAAATTCCTTGCCTGGATCAAGCTGAAATAACATTCGCCCAAAAAGCATTTTCAACTTGCTGTGATATGTAAGAATTTATTTTATAAGATCTTGTCCAAAAGGACAAAAACTTATAAAATTAAATCTTGCATGGTAACAGCTTTGTATTTTCAGCAAATGCCAAGTGTTAATTATATCTCTTGAAATAAATTCATTACAGCTGCATACAGGGACATCTGATAAAAGAAAACTGACTTTCCACAACACAATTGTTACATTCCTTCATGAAAACCCTATGTAATTAGATTTAATGAGCATGGATGGAAACTCACACTTGAGTTGCAAAAAGATTGACTTGAGGGTTGACTTAAGACTTATAAACAATTGACTCTAAATTAGAAGTTACTTTACAGAGTCTTTAGGTCTACAAGGAAATTGTCTCTTGTTCACCCTATGCTATACACTGTATATATATATTACTATATGCTGTACACTACCGTTCAAAAGTTTATGGTCAGCAGTTTTTTTTTGTGTGTATTCAGCAAGTATGCATTAAGTTGATTAAAAGTAACAGTAAATACATTTACAGTGTCACAAAAGATTTTTATTTTAAATAAATGTTTTTCTTTCAAATTTTCTATTTATCAAAGAATCTTGGAAAAAATATATCATGGCTTTCACAAAAAAATAGTATGCAGCACAACCGTTTTCAACTTTGATAATAATGATAAATGCTTCTTTAGCAGCAAATCAGCATATTAGAATAATAGATCATGTGACACTGCAGACTGGAGTAATGGCTTCTGAAAATTCAGCTGTCATCACAAGAATAAATGTATTTTTAATCTAATAAAAATGTATTTTATTATGCACATTAACTGACAGTCACCACTGATAAGCTACTACTAAATATTGTAGAAACTTAATTTGCTGTAAAGTTGCTTTGCAACGATTTGTATCGTGAAAAGCGCTGTACAAATAAACTTGAATTGAATTGAATATTTTTAGTCTAATAAATAAATAATTCAGAAATCTTACTCAAATCTTACTGAACAGATTACCTTAGGCCCTATTTTCTTTTATTTTTAATTTAGCAGCTGTTTAAAATAACGACGAAAAGCATACATTGCTTGAAAAAGTCATTAAACAATTTGCATATGCTTTTAAATTGTATTTATTTATTTTTTAAATATTGGGGCCCTAAACACACTTGAGTTTGAGAAAACTCAAACACTAGCCTAAAAACACTAGCCTAATTTAAATTTAACTGCAAAAGTGCAATCCTGTTCAAGAAGATTGCTGGTTGTTTGTTCTTGAACAGAAACGACCGATTATTGAGTCTCTGATCAAGTATTCATTGTCACAAAATCAACTGTGATGCTGCCCAAGAACGTACGTCATACATATTCTACAAAGTCTGAGAAACGACGGTATAGTTGGGCTTTCTAACCCACGTTCTGCTTTGAGGTAATCCAAACCTTTTGGAGAGAGACCATTCCTGACCCATCATGCCCCACCCCCATTCTCCCGCCCCTAATTTGACGTCGAGATTTGCAACAACAAACGGTCTGACCAATAGGAATCCCTAAAACTTCCGCAGGAGTAGAATGGATAAAGCAAAACTAGCGGGTCAGAAAGAGGCCAGTGTGTGAATTTGATCGCCGTGTTATTATCTGTTCGCGTCCCGATGCGTACTTATTGACGGACGATAAGCGCTCGCCCGTGAATGTATCAGTTCAGTCGGGGAAGCGTGATGTTAGTAGCTCGCGAGCGCATTCGGATGTGAGCGAGAGACGCGAGAGGACGAGCTCATGAGCTCCTCACTTCTGCCCACAAGAAAGACAAGAGGTGGAAGGAGGAATCACCTTCGGATGTGAGCGAGAGGACGAGCTCATGAGCTCCTCACTTCTGCCCACAAGAAAGACAAGAGGTGGAAGGAGGAATCACCGCACTGTCACACGGACACGGACCGGGAAGATGGAGTGAACAACCCGTTTGCTGGAAATAGCACTTCTCGTAACCCAGGCTTCTTTTTAAGAACATGGATTAGGCTACAGGAAAATGTCTTTATAGATTCACCGCAGTTGTGGAACAAACTTTTTCTTTTGGATGGACCTTGCAAACATGATCTGAGCTGGGGGATTTTTTTCCCTCACTAGATGCAATGGAAATATGAAATATGCATGCTTAAAACTGACCTGACGCCAGCCAAACTATTACAGACTTCGATATGGCAACTCGTGCAGGTTTGGTTCGTGGCGCGCGCACATTCATTTGGCCTTTCGCTTGTGTGCTTGTGTGTTTTAGTTGTTTTTCCATCGCCTCCTCCAACCACCACGGCCGTCGGTTGATCTGCTGGCAAGCGATATTGAACTGCCAGTCGGAGCCAGAGTGTCATTACGCTTATGACCAGTATTTGCACGCCTGTGACTCGATCCTGAGCGGCCAGAGGAAGAAGTGTCCCAGTCACTGCATCTCGTCGCTGGTGCAACTCAACTTGACCAAGAGCGGCCCGGCGCTGGAGGACTGCAGCTGCGCCTCGGACCCTCGCTGCCGGGAGATCAAGCGAGCCATCGAGCCGTGCTTGCCCAAAACCAGCAGCATGGGTTGCACCGAAGCCCGGCGCCAGTGCGAGAGGGACATCCAGTGCCGAAGCGCCATGGGCGATTATTTACTCCACTGCGGGAAACTCTTCAGCGGCTCCAGCTGCTCGAACCCGTGCCGCAATGTCATCGCGTACATGCGCAAACTTCCCAAAGCTCAACTCTTGGATTCTTGCGTCTGTGATGGCTCAGAGCGGACTATCTGCGAGTTTATCAAAAATAGTATGAAAACGCTTTGCTTTGGCTCTCCCCCCGTGGATGAAGAAGGCTCCAGTGGGTTGGACGATGATGAGCCCGATGATGAGGATTACTCAGAACCAGAGCCCACGAGGAACACAGGTTCTGCTTTTGTGGCATGTTCTGTTTTGACTGTGGTGGCATCCATTTTGGCTCTAGTGCCGCTTCCTTGATCACTTTGAAGTCGAGTTAATGATCTGCTCCAACAGCTGTTCGGGAATAGTGCATTTTGTCAATTTTCTCCGTTTTCAAGTTCGTTAATGGCATGCTGTTTAAACATTTATTCCTTAAAACGATCTAGTTTTAATTTTATGTGTAGCAAGCAATCCAATAGTGACTATCATTTTCAACTTTTATTAGAAGTTCATTAGGTGCTACTATTCTTTTTTAAGTTACTAGTGGCTTTCCCAGTAGTTACTAGTATCTATCCCACTTTTTTCTAGCAAACTATCTTGTCTCACTAGTTACTGTTGCTTTTACTGATCAAATGTAATGACAAGTCAGAGTAGCTACTTTTGTAGCCATAAAATTAAATAAAAAATGAAATGAAATTACAAAACGTACTGAAAGGATACCAGTAGGCTAGTGTGTATATTCAGTTGAAAAACCTGAATAGATTCTAATACGTTTGAATAGTTTGTGAACCACAGCTCCCCATAGAAATTAATGGCAAAAAATAGACAATTTCATAAAAGTGACAATTAATTAGTTACTTGACATGACTAGCGATAGTGACTAATAGCAAAATTACAAGTAACTAATGAATAAATACTAATTCCTGAAGAATTCAGTGAATTGAAGAAAAAGTCATTGTTGGATTACTTGCTAGCAAATTTAAAAAACTACTAGTATAATTAGCTTTAAGGAATAAGTGTAAACACAGCTTGACATGATTTTTCTCCAAAGAGTACAAGTTAAGCTTTGTGTGACACTGAGGTGCAGTTCTTATCCAGAAATTGTCACATTGTAAATGTGTTTTGATTCACTATGCAGATTTACAGTTACAGATTCGGCCTAGGTGAACAATGCCTTGTCTAATGAAAGTTTTAATTATCAAGCTAAAATTCTGATTCTGAAGTTAAGAGCAGGGATACAAAGTACTTTAGGTCAGTCAACTGCCTTAAACACCAACTTGCCTATTTCAAGTGCTATTTTGTAAAAGACAAATTTATTTCCTTAAAGATATAGAAAAAGTTTATTTTGTTACCTAGACATTTTAACAGCGAAAGTTGTAATTATAAAACTGTGCACTGCCAATGTAAAACTAGATTTTTTAAAAACATGTAAAGTATTTTTTATAAAGTTGCAAATGACTTTGGATAAGTAACTTCTGTAAAAAGTGTTTGGGATGCTGGAATGAATAAGGAGTAGATCTCTATATTAGCTAGTAACGTTTGATACATCTTATGAAAGTCCTAGAGATTCAAGAGAGAGAACTTTATTTTTGTCATAAAATAACCGTCAAAACAAAGGGTGATGATTCCAGCTTTAAAGGGAAGTTAAATGTTTGTTGTAATTATTTTTCTTTTAAGATATTGTACAGTGTACAGATTTTCAGAGAATCTTTTAATTGTTATCTAAGATGAACTATTTACTGTGTAGACATGTCTAAATCCACTGTATGACTGCCTCAGTGATGTTCTTTTTATAGAAGGCATAAAAACTAAAGTACAAAGACTCAAAACGAGTACGTGTAATTTTTTATGTTCGTTATATTTCATAGTGTCATTACGAAGTTTCACTGTATTGACCCCATGCATGGATTCCAATGCTGAACTTAGAATATGCTAGCTAGCACAGCAGAGCTTTTCAGGAACAGATTAAGTATCACACACATAAGGAGCTTGAAGCGCTGACACACGACTTAGAAAACAGAAGTGTTGAATGTTTATGCTGAAGGCATAAACTCTGATATTTGGATATCTTTAGCAAAAGCGCGAGTGGCTTTTCCCTGGGGTGTCCGTGTTGCATCTGGACCAAGACAGACAGAGGTTTATTTATTTTGCGATCACTGTGTTTGCTTACAGGCCTTTGTCTGCACGCCACTACTGCAAGTATAAAGCAGGACTTTAGTTCTTCTAAACTAACAGAGAAACAGTAGCAGAACAACACAAACTGCAAATTGATTATATTGTGACAAGTTCTATATTTGAGTGGATTGATCTTTTTAGATGCTAAAATGGAAAGCCAGTAGAAATGAACTGTCAGAAGGGTGTGGACTGTGTAGGATAAGAGTAAACTTGAACGTTACTGATTTTTGATGTTTCTTTTTCCAAAAAGCAAATTCATTTTATCTGCAGTGTGACTGGTGATCCTTGCTTTAACCGGCTTAATACAGAGAGGCTAACAGTGAAAATATGTATCTGGGATAAGTTATACAGTACATCGGTCTTGCAAATGCTGAACGACTTGTAGAGAACGACTCTAATTTTAAGTTAAATATTTCTTCCATTAGAAATTTGCAGCTGTTTTAAATTATAATTTTTCCTGTAACATATAGATATTTCTTTATAGATTGTATAAATTGCTGTTGCACGTATTTCCATTTTATACATGAACAAGCTATACATGAACAAATTTGTGTCAAGTTCTCTGTAAGACGTAATGGCTTGCTTGATTGTTGGTAAACGCTTTCCTCAAAGAAAAAAATTACATGTTTGCGGGTTTTCGTCTGGGGCTTGAGGGTGCATATATGCATACATTGTTGCCTCCATGTCATTTAATCATGTGCAGCTAGGCCTCTCTCTGCCTCTCAGCTCCATGCTGTTAAAACTCACCACTCGTATTCTCCCACTCTTGTCACCAGGGTCTTCAAATGGGGGTGATGGTTGCAAAATGTTTTATTAGAGTGGGGACAAGGGCCCTTCAGCCAGCTGAATGGAGGAGAAGTCGAGTGGCACTTTTGTCATGGTAATGTTAAGCACATAATAGTTCAACAGCACAATGCCCAGGCACTTCATTCCTCTAGAGCTCACTGACACCTCTTCAGAGCCGAACCACAGGGTAGCATGTGGGAAAGATCCTCTGGCCCCCCCGGTCCACATACTCTATGCAGTCCCCACTGCTGCCTATGTACTTCATCATCTTTGGGGGGTAGTCGAAGACCACATTTTTTTTCCCTCTTGCGCTCAGTTTCAGTCTATGCAATAGAGCCCAGCATGTGCCGTATGAAATAATGAGAGTGGACTCAGAATGGCCAATAGGATGGCAAAATTGAAATCGAGCATCTAAACTAGTCATGTCACTGTGGCCTCTTCAACAAACAGATGGATTTTTATATATATTTTGTTTTTGCTGCTGTATCTCTCCTGCAGTGGCATTGTGGATGAAAGAGACTACTGCCATAGAAGTGTATTTGAAAGTAATGTGTTTGCAGTTAATGCCTTTAATTCTCAATATTTAATCTTGAGTGTACAGTTTGGTGTTTGATGATTAGGGTTTAAATGAGAAATCTGATTTTATTAAATGACAAAGACAATACAAGAAATGAAGTGCTTCAAAAATGTATTTAAAATGTTTATTATTGTGGTAACACTTTAGTATGTGGACCAATTCTCACTATTAAGTAGTTGCTTATTAGCATGCCTATTATTAATGTATTGGCTGTTATAAAGCACATATTCTGCATGACGATATTCTACATCCTTAATCTTACCCAATACCTAAACCTAACAACTACCTTACTAGCTATTAATAAGCAGCAAATTAGGAGTTTATTGAGGCAAAAGTCGTAGTTAATGGTTTGTTAATAGCAAGAATTGGACCTTAAAATAAAGTGTGACCATTATTGTTATTTATTTTTTAAATCATTTTTTTCAGTGTTCACGCTCAGTGAAGGTTTTATTTGAACAAAATTCAAAACACTTAATAGTTGCTTCATTATTTAGATAATGCACCAATTGTCTTGAGGCTGTACACTTCACTTGTTGTGTTTTCAATTACCTCTTGGCAAAAAAAAAATTGTTCCACGTCCAAGAGGTACAGGAAAACGACAGGAAACCTCACAGCAGGGCTTTCGAGTTATATTTCAGCAACGTTTTGCAACTATTCCTTAGCCCATAAAATTTCAATACTTTTGTCGTAGTGCTCAAGCATAGGTTCAACTGAAGAATTATTGTTGTCAAACCCCTGAGAAATTATGTGATAAGTGATGAGACATGTAGACAGTTGGTATGGCTGAGCCTGGGCTGAGCATTGAAATGGAAAGCTCATTGCATAGGATTTTAGACTAATCCTTTAAAGTTAGCACAAGGTATTTAATAGTAAAGTTGCTGGCTGAGGCCCCCTGTAGTCTTATTCCTAAGTAACAGTTGTTTTCTAAATGATACGATGGAAGGTGTGAGCTGGTCTCTGGTGTTTAAACATCTTGTGTGTTTATTAGTTGTTCTATATGGATTTTTGACTATTATTTCCTTTTTCCACCCACACTGTGCATATTTTCCCTTTTCTGACTTGAAGAAACTTCTCTTTTCTTTGTTATTTGGTCTTTAGAGACAAATCAGGTTTTTTTTTCTTCAAGCTGCCACTTTGATTTCATCACGGAAGACCTTTGTGGAGTTCACGGCTCTTTGAAATGAGAAAAAAGACCTATGTCCTGGCTCTCTCGAGGGGTCTGCCGCTTTTCCCTGGGTGTGAAAGCTCAGGATTAAGCCGGTCACAAAGAGATCACTTACCTGAGAATTCGCTAAGAGCATCTCCATAAATCTGCACCCTGTATTTAGTGCAATAGAGCAAGCTTAATGTCCTGTTCTTATATTGTTGGAACACTGGAAACAACTGAAAGTGAAGCATGTTTGTTGTTTCTCCATGGCAGTAACCAAAGACATTTTGAAATGGCATTGCCATAGTTCAGAGTTTCCCAAACTTTAGTTTGCAAACAAAAATTGATGAAAAGTTAGTAATTAAATCTTAAAATATAAAATTAAAATAAATTGTTTAAAAAAAAACAAATGAATTATGACATATAGGTAATAAAACAAATAAAACTGACTATTATTTGACATTGGGGGAACCTTGAACATGCTAATGTGGTGTTATATTATTGAAATTTTAACTTCTTTAAATCTCAGGGTGTCTGGTAAATACTCCAATGTAAGGCTGACAAAAAATGTGAATCTCTGCCTTAGTTGGTCACCAGTATGTACAGAGAGAGTTCACCCCAAAATGACAACATTTACTCACCCTTATGTTGTTCCAAACCTGGATGAATTTCTTTCTTCTGTTGAACACAAAAGAAGATATTTTGAAGAATATTGGTAACCAAACAGTTGCTGGTAGCCACTGACTTCCGTAGTATGGCTATCTTCTTTTTTGTTCAAGAGAAAAAATTAATTAATACAGTTTTGGAACAACATGAGGATGAATAAATTGTGATAGAATTTTGGGGTGAAATATCGCTTTAAAGCTCATTGATGAACTATGATGTAGCATGATAAACATTGTGTTTATTTTAACTGACTGTACGTCAGCAATTTAATAATACAAGCATGCAAGTCATTTCTATTAATTCACATGACATCTGTGTGAGCTGTTAAACTGACCAAAGTGCAATGTCCATATGTTATGGATGAGCTCTTAAGAAGCTAGTTGTTTTTATATTTTATTACTGTTCATTCTTACCATGAAGTTTATTGAACAGCTATACAAGTAAATGAGAATAATGAAGTAATTCATGCATGCTGTAACAGTTGGCTCTAGTGGAACAGAGGAACTTCGATCACTCTTAAGGGAATAATGGCAAATGAAGGAGACGTTTGGCTGCTTGTTTTCACTCAGGAGGATAATGAGGTGATGGAGGGAGAGGTGTTTTTTACTAGAGCAGCCCACAGCCCATTTTTTGTACCAACAGCCATAAAATCCATCTGACAGGCAGTACAGGGGAGGGAAGCGTGCAGACGCAGGAGGAGAACCCCCTAAACTAAGGAATGCTGGGTAATGGTTCCAGGGAATGAGAAACAGCACTAAATCTGTAAAAAATTATAATCTTTGTGTATGAGAAACAACATTTTAAAAGCAGAAAACTGGCGCATGAGCCACATTCTCTTGCGGATTCCTCTGTCATCGTGGCATTCAGATAAATAAAACTGAATTATTTTGTTAAGTGATTCATTAAACAACTCAAAAAGGGTGTTCGAATATGACAGCTTATCTTTCTGTTGGTTTTAGCATTTGCTAACGCTCTGTACAAAGCCTGTGTGTCTGACCCAGTATTCAAATGATCAGGCATAACATGGCCTGCTCTGAATTGTTGGCAGCAAGCAGCTGTTTCAGGCACACGATTGCACCCGCAGAAGCAGGAGTCATCATCCAGCTTCTTCATCCGACCACAGGACAAATAAACTATCCCACAGACAAGCAAAACACAAGCGCATGTCGAAGGAGGAAGGACACAGAGGCTGAGCGAATAAAGAGGGGATAGGAAACCGAGGAAACGAGGAGGTTTTCCACTTGAGCCCTGCAGACCTGTTGGTAAAGAAGCAGTGTGTGTGTGTGTGTGTGTGTTTGTGTTTTTCAACGAGAGGCCATTGACTTAACATTGACCAAGCGCACTGGGCCTTCTCACTTACAACCACACAATACCTCATTCTGTCCTGTCGTTGCCATTATGTCTATTAACCAACAGTGAATACTCCAGCTAAGACTCCACTTCTGAGTCTCTCCTTGCGTCTACAGACTCTCTCATAAATATGAATAAGAGAAAGTTTAAAAAATGAGCACCGAAGGGGTCGATTGAGGTAGAAAGGGTGTCTGAAAGAAGAAGAAAACTTGCTGACACGGGGCATAACTTAATTTCCACGGTCACAGGGCAGCTGCGAGGAGCAGCCTGCTGTGGAGGGCCTTTTTAACTTCAATGGCTCCACTGACCCTGAAGAGCAGCTCAGTCTTCATCCCAGCTCCACTCCTATTGAAGGAAGTGACCAGAAGGATTTATAGGCCTGATTTAAAAAAACAAGTCATCAATGGTAGTTTCCTATTGATCATCCCTCTGCCTCAAGAGAGCAGACAACCGTATGTGTTGGTATGTGCTTTTAGAGATTTAACCCCTAAGGAGATGAAAGTAAACAAGCAGCAGCGCTGTTTAATGAATGAAAGGCTCGACTGCACAGTGAATGAGATGGCAGTTCTGTGTTTAAATGTTTAGATTGTTTCAATTAATTTGGATGTGTGCATGAAGAATGAATAAGAAGGATTTTCTTTTTTCTTTATTTTATTATTATGTTATTACCTCACCCTAACTTTCCAGTTGTTTCAGTGTTATTAGTATTTTGTAGCGGAATTTTGAATATTGAATATGATAACTATTTATATACTATTTTTTAACTATTTATATATGATTTACAACTATTTGTTAATAGTTGATTTTAATGTATAAGAGCTGGTAAAATCAAAGGGAAAAAAACATTTCAGAATGCATTTCTGAAAAAATGTACTGACATAATTTGTTTGCAGATACAATTACCATGTGGTGTGATATTTGTTTGCTTGTTTAAAGTGTGACGTACATGTCCAAAAGTTTCCACATATACCTTTTGGAGTCACTGTGTGTATGTACTATGTATACTGCTTTTAAAATTACTTTTAAAATTGAATTTTCAAAATATACATCCCATCACATAATGTAAATGTGAATCACACCTGAGGGTTTCTGGAACATTCCATCACTCATCTGTACTTTTCAAACCAGACAGTTTACCCTGCTGTTAGATTACAGACTAACTTACCTATAACTCTGGAAAACACCTTTGATATACGTTAACCTATTAATTCTCACATTCCTAAAATAAATGCCAATTCCTCTGAACATATAGTCTTCTTAGAGCATGTTTCTTGGTATCAAATTTGTTTATTTATTTATTTTTTGGTCAGTTTAGTTTTGGCATGTGCGAATTTATGACCTAAGCTGAATTTGGTGTGAACTAAATGTGTTCCTGCCATTTAAAAAAATATATAATAATAAATTGTAGAAACAATTTTCACTTAGAAATTATTAATACGTTTTACAAACATTATAAAAAAACAACAAGTAACACATTGAATTAAACATGAAATTATGAAGTAAAACATACATAAAACATACTCCAATAATTGTTTTATTTACAACTTGGAAAAATCATTCTTTACAGTGTACGCTGGAAGTCTAACCCAGAGCTGTGGTTTTGAATATGGTAGCAGTCAGTTTCAATTGAGTATTTGTGTTTCATTGAGAAACAGTTCTTAAGCTCCCTACTTGCTGCGTTAACTTGCAGGAAACCAACAAACTTTGTTTTAAAGCAACCGATTATGCTTTATTGCCAGACGTCTCTAACAGCCTACATAAAGGCAAGAGCGCACTCGGCAGCGGTCACCATGAATTACAAAACAGAACAACATCAAATGATTAACTAAGTGCAATATCAATCAAAGACAATAAAATGGAGAACACAAACAGGGAGAGGGAAGGAGTAAAGAAAAGCTTGAACAGAATAAATAATGAAGCCCTAGCAAGGGAGTTGTTAAGAGTTAATAGTCTCTCAGAAACTGAATGGGGGCTGGGGGTTTCACTCTATTAAGTCGACCCCCAGGGCCATGGGCCAAATTGCACCCAGTTGTTTTCCTGAAAGAATTCATCCTTCACAAATTCATTTCCCCATTATGTTGTCTCTTTTCATGGCAAAGGCCATGCCAGAGTACCCATGGTTTGGGTTAGTGACTTGGTACAATCTGAGAGAGTGTTTACGTGACAGAGAGTGCACAGAGGGGTTATAAATATGTTAAAATGGTGTGCAGATTTAAGTGGCTTTGTATAGCAAGCACAAATAGGCTCTCGGTATAATGAATTCCGTTGGAATTGAGTTTGAAATGATTATTTTAACACAAAACCCAGTAATAGATTTCAAACCTAAACCTAACATTTCCATAGAAGTCCATGATTTTAAATCCACAAAAAGCAATGAACAACAACAGCAAAAACAACAACAAACAAAACAAAACAATAAAATAAAATAAAATATTTATAAAAAATATATATATATTTTTTGTCTCTTTCTTGATTGTTGACCTGGTTACAATTATTGACATACATCAGGGTTGCACACATCACTCTCAAGCTTCTTGAACTTTATTTACATTGTAATTTGGTGTAAGATATATTAAATTAGAAAATGGATGATACTCCTACTTAAAAAAGTCTGTCTGCCTGTCTGTCTGTCTATCTATTTATTCCTTTATTTAATAAGTATCTATATCTATCTATCTATCTATCTATCTATCTATCTATTTATAATCTGATAGATTATCTATAATCTGATTATTTTATTACCTGCTTATTTAATGAGTTAGCTATTTATTTAAGCAATAAATTAGCTATTTATGTAATCAATAGATTTAAGGTTTTCTGAACAACAGTTAAATGTCAGATTGACCATTCTCTGGATCACACTGCACAAGGGTTCTTCTGTACAGTAAGGCTACATTAAGGTTCTTATAGTGGACAGAAAGAGAAGCAGGAAGTTAAAGATCAAGTAGCTGGAAAAAAAGGAAGACATAAGAGATTTGGCTGCCGTGGGTAATGAAAATCACCAGCAACCCAAATCTGATATGAGAAGAGTGATACCTATAGCTCTGGGGCCAGCTGCCTTGAATCCGACCTGCTTCCAATGGGCAACAACTGCAGCAGAGTGGGTCAAATATTCCCTCCATCCTTCCTCATGGACACATATATGGACCCCTTCAGTTTTTTCATCCTCCCTTTCTCCCTCCTGTCAAGGCGGGAGCCAAAATAACAGCCTATTTGTGCTCTCTCACTACATCCCCTCAGGACAGGACTGATTGGGAAAGAAAATGTTTGGGCTCTAGTCCCCATTTTTCTTTCATAATCACTTTCCTTGATAAACCTGCTCCAGTTGGCTCTTTCCCAGGCAACGTGCTAACTGCAACCTTTTTGTTTGTGTCCCAAAAAAGTTTTGGAAAATGTCGGTGACTTCATCCTGCATTTTCAAAACAAGCCTGGAGTAACGATGACAAACTGAATCCTGTTTATCAGTGTTATGCCATGTTCAGTGCAACACTATGTTCCTGTTGATGTGTGAACTGAGCCTAGATCTGTTTTTCATTTGCCTCACAGTTACAAACCAAGTCATTTGTTAACACATTTCTGTGGTTGGAGGTGAGTAAGTGAATCATTGGAATGTACTGATATACTTAAGTAATGTGTTTTCATTTTGATGGGAATAATTCATAAAATATGAAACCTAACTGCGTATTGCCTCCTCCTATTTTGGTTGACACTTGAACATATGTGGGTGGTGGTATTTGGACCTTAATGCTGGTTGCCAATTGTTGTAAAACAGAAAAAGATGACGACGCAGTGTGTAGCTACTATTGGCAGATGAAAGATGGCAGACGAAAAAGAGACACCCGAGAAAAGTTAGCTCATCAGCGTAGAAGTTTTTTTAAATTCCATAAAAAAAGATCAACAGTGTGTACGTTTTGTACAATGATGGTTACAAATTTACTCTCTGCCTCTTCTCTGCCTGATATTGCAATAATGTTATTGTGAATAATTTTGGCCATGAGAATCGTCCAGTAAAACTCTGATATTTTCACAGCCCTAATTTGTAAGTCAGTGAAACAGAAGTGTGTTCTTTCAACTTCTTTTTTTTTTTTTCCCTGTTATCTTACAGCCCTATCGACTTGACTAAGAGAATACTCTTGTACTCTGGAGCCTAACAGAAACAGAGGAAACAACAGCTGTTGCTTTCACAGAAACCTTTTTCACTGCCCTGCTCTGCCAAAGAGCATCGAAAGTTAAAAGGGCCTGGTCACCAAGGAAACAACCCTCACCCCTCCTCCCATCCCCCATACACCCACGCTGTCTCTCTCTTTGGAAGAGTATTGGTTTACAGCCTATATTGGGCTACGAGAGAGCAGATATTTGGCCTGAATCCTTCAGCCTTCATTATGGCTCCTTGATGAAGGACGAAGAAGGAATCCGACACAATTATTCCTACTCTGACCTCGCTCTCTCAACACACTTGATGAGCGAGTGGGGGGAAAATGAGGAATTTTAATCAGAGATTCTTGTCATCCTGCTCAGGGCTCTGTTGCATCTGGGCCACTGTTTTGAGCCAGGTGTGTGTCTTGTGTCCCTTGAAATCTTCCAGTGCCAATGCTGCTTTATTAGATTGAGTCAAATTACAGCAGGTTAGCTCAATATGAAGAAGTGCAAGCCCAATGCTCTTCCGAAGGAGAGAAAAAAGAAAAATAATTTTACTTTAGTCCATTTACCACACAAATAGGTCAGCATTAAGCATGCCTGGTTCTATGCCTTAGAGGCTTTCAGGCCTACATTTTTGGAGTGGCATGAACTATTTTAGTTTTAATAGGGAGAATAAAGTACCAAGAGAATTTGGAGGCACTTTTCTAAATTTAAAACACGTATCACATTCTTTTGCTTTCTTTCAAGAGAGAAAAGAAAAATGTGTGATTACATGACTTTCTTTCAAAGATTTACGAATCAGTCAGAATAAATGACTGCTTAAATTCAGAATCAATAGTGCACCATTCCCCAAACCGACGATTTTAGCGATGCACAGCACACTTGAAAGTTTATTTTTTTGTGGATGTTGATTGTGCTTATGGCACAAGATATGGCCAAAAACTAGATTTTATTTAAATGTTTAATTTCATACAGTTCACTGATGGGACATTTTTGTTGTAATAAACTTGGATGTGATGTGTATGTCTAAGTTAGATTTATTATTCACAAAGTTTTCCTTTCATCTTTGGAAGGAATTAAAGACCACGAGATCCTACAAATCTTTCTCAACAATTATTTCTTGCCAAAGGCGTGAAAGTTATATTACATTGGGGAACTAATTACAGTGTAATTAAGTTTTCATTTGGCAATTAGTAGTCTGCAAATCATTTTTAATTTACATGTGTTCCTGGCTTTCCTTGTTTGGTTGTGGGACAAACCACAGCGCACATTCAGATGGCATGTTGTCATTTTACTGCTGACAAATGTTTGGGCAGAGGATGGCATATCCAAGACAGATCTCAGTAAGTATTGCCATGTCATTCCAAATCATGCCTAGCTTCAATTTTCTTTGGTTTTCTCCTCTTTAGAGCTGTGATCCAAACATACGGCCTCTCATACCACTTTCTTTAATTCATTAGAAATTTCTGGAAAATAATATTTGCATTTTCTGGGAAAAAGTCATTTGTGCTCAATTCTCGAAAGTCTAAATGCCTTCAGCTGCCTTCAGTACATTTTCTTTCATCTCCCAAAGCACAACAGTAGATTTAGTTGGAGGCACCTTGTGCTATGAATTACTGACTGTCAATTCTTTGGAACATCTTAGTAACCTGCCGCTTCTCAAGGTGCACTGCTTTTGTTATGTTATGGACCAAAGAGCGAGCAAAGGACCTGCTAAAACTGTGAAAAGCACCCACAATTCCTTAGGGGATTATTTCCCATTTATTGCAGCTGTAGTATGACCTCTGTGTTTTAAAAAGAGATAAACCTCATGAGATTGTCAGGTCAATATCCCATTGCGACCCTCTCAGAAGCTGCCCTTTTCCATTGATCTGAAACCAGTTTAGTGTTTCACTCATAACTGTTAAGCTCAAAAGATCAGAAAAGTGAAAGTTGTTTCTGGATCAGTGCAAACAGAGGATACGAGGCCATGTGTTTTTGCACTTATGTTTATGCTTCAGAAAACATGTTCATCTGCTTAATATCCCAAGTCAGTCAAAAAGATATGTATTAAATTATTGAAATTATATGTTGATATACAATCTGAATTCCTTTCTGCTATTTAAATGATTGTTATCAAGTTTTACTTTCAAACAAGCATCCACAGCAGAGAACAATGATTTTAGAACAGAAAGCAAAAGCTTTTTTCTTCTTAAAGGCTCAGAGTAGCTTTTTAGACTCTCAACTCTAATGTGCTTATCCAAATAAGGTGGCATTAAACAGGTTAAAGGGTCAAATTTGTTCACATTTGCCTTTTGTCCTTTTATTTCAGCGCTCTTTCTAGAGCACCTGTTTCCACCCCTCCTTTTGGTTTTCCTAATTTTTGTTTATTTTAGGATGTATCCATTTGCTCCAGGCATTTCACAGCTCAAGTTTTAAGATGGCCAGTGAGATCTGTGGGATGCTTAACCCTTCTGCCCTGAGCCATTGGATAGGAAACAGTTGTGCAGAGCACCAAAACAGCTCACCCCTTAAACAAACTGTTTAGAAAGCAATTACATACTACTTAAAGGGATAGTTCACACAAAAATGAAAGTTCTGTCATCATTTACTCACCCTCGTGTTGTTCCGAATTACTTTTTCTTATGTAAAACACAAAAGAAAATGCACCAATGTTGTTTTGGTTGTCTCCACCAATAGTCTACTGATAGTGTGAAGTGAATGTATTTTGTCTTTACATGTATTTATGCTTTTCAACCCTATTGGACAATGCTGATCACCAGGGGTTTATATTTTCATTGTTTTAGTGAAGTCAAATAGAGTCCAGTGAGGGAACAGTAACTAGGGAACATGTAGAAGTCAAACCCAAGCTAAATATCACAACCCGGGTGATTTATGTAGCTTCTTCCAGTTCTCTCAGCCGTCTCGGTGTGCGTTGTCACTTCGACCTCCATCAAAACCTCCATGCTGAGAATTTCCCTTTTGGTCCTCGCTTTCACACCTTCACAGTAGGTTATCCCTCCATCTCTCTTTTCATCTCCCTGTGGCCATACGGAGAGCGCAATCCAAACTCCCCCTCAACCTCGACATGGAGTCTGTGTTAGCACATCCAGCTGAGAGAAAAGTCAACAGTCCTTTAATAGTTTTCATGAAGAAGTCTGGAAAGGAACTGGGTGTGTGGGAATGCTTTGCCAAGCTTTTTAAGTAAAAGTTCCAATTGTGCATGTTATGTTTCAGGTACAGTATGTGCATTGTTTTAGCCCACAGCATCACAGGATAATACTCCATTAGCTTGGAAAATTCAAAAGACAAAATCATGTCAATACAAGCACAAGGAGCAAGTCAAGAGATTATCCCAAGCCAAACACTTTGACAGCTATTAAAGCCCCATACATCTTATGCTAAACCCTTGAATGCCTGAATGCTGTTTAAACTCATTGTAAACAGTAAGTCAATGACACACATAAACCCTATTTAGTCAGAATCCTTTAAAATCCCCACATCACTTTATTCTCTGATCACAATAATCCCATCTAATGCAATGCAAAGGCAATATTGTCATCAAATGTGAATCTTGAGGGTATACTTAAACATGATATTTGTCAGAGATGATAGAGGGGAAAATCGTCAGTGAATAATGGCTTGAATTTTTGTCTTTTTATTATACAAATCAATTGTATGTGTTTAGAAGACGTAATATACAGCAAACAAGTCAAATGTACTTTTTTGTGATGGTACTTTTATAGTGCTTCTTGTGTGACCGTCTTAGAACAGCACAGACTTTTTGACTAACATCTCTTTTAGTTTTACAGAAGAAAGAAAATAATGTGGGGTCGAGTATATGTTTAAATAAAGTTGAAAAATTACAACTATAAGAAGTAATCATTACGTTAATATAGGCAAGTTCAATTATTGATTAAAGTTGCGTTGTATGCAATATTGCGACACAACATTATTTTCTTCCATGTTGTGATGTACATCTGAGTAAAGCAGATTGTCAAACAAGAAAAAAAAATCATGGAAGTTGGTTCTATCTATCATGATAGAAGCAGATGTCAATGGCAAGATTGCAGTTAGTTGTCAAGACTGTCATTTAACCAGAAGATAAAGTTATGGCATTTTGATTAAAAATGTGAACTTAAAAAAAACAACAACCATATACATTGATGAATCATTCACAATAACTTGCATTTAAAAAATGGATATGGTGAATTTTCATTTCATGCTAACTTGGAACTGGAGTACTGAGAGACAGTTTACATGGCAGTTTAATGACAGAGTGATTATTAACTGATGTGGCGAGCTAAGAAATAAATACATTTGGTTAAAAATGAAGACATATTGTTAGGTATCAAAAACCAATTTCATATTCCCTCGAGGAACTAGGGTTACATACGTAACCTGAGACGTTTGCTCTGTGCTATATATCAATGTGTTTTAAAACTGCATAAAGCTTGTAAGTAAACCAGTATTGCACCAGCTGTTAAATGTGATTTTAGAGACAGTTTTAAATGATAGAATTTTGAGATTATGAATAAAACAGAATGGCATGTGTCATTACCTTCACTGTAAAAAAAATTCTGTAGTTTTTACAAAATAATTTTGGCAGCTGTGGTTGCCAGAATAATTTTGTAAAAAATACAGAAAAACTGTAAACACATTTACGGCCAAAAACTGTAAATTTTACAGTATAAAACTGTAATTTACAAACAAGAAAATTTGAATGTAAACCAGTAAATTCAACAATGCACACTGCTATTAAAATCTGTTTTGTACCTTTAACATACTGACAACCACGATAATAATGCAGGTGGTAAATGAGAAAGCCACATGAAGAATCAAAGCTCATCACAAGTAGCTTCGCCACAAGCAGAAGTATATACTAATATATAGACGGTGCACAGAGTCATTCATGCAAACACTAAACACCATCATGGTAACACACATGATACTTAAATAATGCATTAAACTTTCATTAAACAACAGAAGATGTAACAAAGCCCAAATATACATAACTAATAACAAAAACTATTAAAAAAACATGATTATTTAAACAAAATACTTTCAAATGTGGAGTGTCATGCAGGGAATTCTGGGAATATCAGTTTACAGTTTTTGACTGTAAATTATACATTGATTTGTTATTTTTACTTCTAAAAACTGTAAAATTAACAGCATTTTACTGTAAAATTACATGAAATGTCTGATTAGATATTTTACAGTTTTTCCCTGTATATAGTACGGGAACTTATTGTTAACCTATTAACAGTTTTTTTTCCGTAGCGTTTTTACAAAATTTTACAGTTAAAATTACATTTATTTTTTACAGTGTTCTTCTTGTAATCACTTCAGTGACCTGACAAGCATTAAGACACCATTCACAAATGAAAGTGTTAATGTAATGGTTCAGTAAGTGTACTAAACAAACTTTCACACTTTACAACAGTTGCATGGTTAACACAGACTGACTCTCAACCACATGTTTGAGTAATCGGGTAGCCACAGCCTGTGAGCACCGTGTGCTGGGTTTATTATTGTTAACATTGAGTGGCTTAAGGAGCTCTCCCTCTGTTTGTGTCTGTGGCGGCCTCTGCCAGCTGTGCGGACATATGGAGGAGCGTGTAAAAGAGCATTTTCACTGTAAACTCTGCTCTCTATTACAGACTGTGTGCCAGTGTCAGAAATAGATAATTTTTTTAAAAAGTGATTTATTTATTGAACATTTTTACACTTACGAAGGCATATTTTTTTCCCTCTTCATATTTTCAACATACACCGCTATCGTGCCTGCACTAAACCCATAGATAAACCATGATGAAATATATTAAATGTTAGGGTCACACTTTATTTCAAGGTCCAATTCATATTAACAAACCATTAACTATGACTTTTGCCTCAATAAACTCCTAATTTGCTGCTTATTAATAGTTAGTTGTTAAGTTTAGGTATTGGGTAGGATTAGGGATGTAAAATATGATCATGCAGAATATATGCTTTAAACAGCAAATATATTAATTATAGGCATGCTCTAATAAGTAACTAATTAATAGTGAGAATTGGTCCCTATACTAAAGTGTTACTAATGTTAGCAAAGAGATCATTAAAAACAAAGAAATTATTTACAGGTGTTTTGTTGTTTGATTATGCTTAAAATATCATTTTTCATTTTCTCACATTTGTTGACATTTCCCTTCCAGTCCCTAGTTAATTACTGTCACTTTTGTGTTTAAGTGGTTTACATATTTCCTCTGTTTCTGGAAAATATCATTTGGGATTTATAAGTAAAAATACCATCATAATGAAGACAAATGGTGGATGTGCTTCATTAATTTAAAAGGGATTTTATACTTTACACTATCTCATGTATTGTCATTACGTTTCCATAGTTAGTTTTAAAGTACTGAATGTTCTTGTTGGAACAGTTTGTGTTGTTAGTTCCTTACTAGCTATCTGCCAAGATGACATTTTGGTTTGACCCACAGCTTAAACCTCTCCGAGTGCACACTAGAGGCACACATCTTCTTCTGAAATGTCTTGAACATCATCCAAGACTAAACATCGGCTGTCTCAGGATGATATAGAATAACAGTGACAAAAGAGTTTATTTTTCTTGACCTTCTTTAGTTCTTTGGTGGTTGTCCATCCATTGTTTATTCAGTCTAAAACTAGATTCATGCAGAGTCATGCATAACAATTTAACCTCAAAGCAAACTGTATGCTGAATCTACTTTGGGCATTTAAATTATGATTGCTAAAATATGTTTATTCAGTTAAGAGTTTCTACAGGCCCTTGGAAATACCACTCGATTGTAGATTTAGCTTCTAGTATCATACATACATACATACATATATATATATATATATATAAATTGACTATTTAATTCTAAATTAAACCCAAACTGTGTCCAAACTAAATGAAAAGCTCAACTTTTTTTCTTGTCTTTTTTATTTTACATAAAAGAATAAAAGGTTGTTTGAATCAGAAACGTAACAACAACAGACTGCAATATGGTCATTTTACTTGAAATACCGCAGTGTGGATTTTCATATAAGTTTCAGGTGTTTGCTAAAAATGTTGGTTACACTTTATTTTGAGGTACAATTAACTTGCTATTAACAAACCATTAACTACGACTTTTGCCGAAATAAACACCTAATTTGCTGCTTATTAACAGTATTGGGTAGGATTAGGGATGTAGGTCATGTGCTTAATAAGTATTCATATGTGACCCTGGACTTCAAAACCAGTCATAAGGGTAAATTTTTCGAAATTGTGATTTATACATCATCTGAAAGCTGAATAAATAAGCTTTCCATTGATGTATGGTTTGTTAGGACAATATGTGGCCGAGATACAACTATTTGAAAATCTGGAATCTGAGGGTGCAAAAAAATCGAAATATTGAGAAAATCACCTTTAAAGCTGTCCAAATGAAGTTCTTAGCAATGCATATTACTAATCAAAAATTAAGTTTTAATATATTTACAGTAGGAAATGTACAAAATATCTTCATGGAACATGATCTTTACTTAATATCCTAATGATTTTTGGCATAAAAGAAAAATCAATTATTTTGACCCATACAATGTATTTTTGGCTATTGCTACAAATAAACCCCAGCGACTTAAGACTGGTTTTGTGGTCCAGGGTCACATATGTGCTTTATAAGTAAACAGACAATATGTTAATAATAGGCTTGCTAATAAGCAACTAGTTAATAGTGAGAATTGGTCCCTATACTAAAGTGTTACCAAAATATTACTATCTATATTTGTATTTTTTTATTTCAAGTGATATTTCAATGATATTTCGAGTAAGGATGAGTGTTTGTACTACGCCACTAATACTTTTATACAGCAATAATAGACGGTGCCATCACAGTTTCATTTATAGGACACATCTATCAACCCATAATGTCTAACGGAGTACCAAAATCTTTCAAATCATGCATCATGCAATATTTCAGTAGGCGGATATACGGTAATTTTTAGAAATCACAGTAAGTTTATGTTGGCTGCCACAACAGATGGGAAGATCTTCAGTGGAGACAGGTCCAGAACCACACGGCTGTTTTGTTGCTTATTCATATTAATATCATA
Source organism: Sinocyclocheilus rhinocerous (assembly GCF_001515625.1). Classification (NCBI taxonomy): domain Eukaryota; kingdom Metazoa; phylum Chordata; class Actinopteri; order Cypriniformes; family Cyprinidae; genus Sinocyclocheilus; species Sinocyclocheilus rhinocerous. The sequence goes on along the minus strand of NW_015642206.1, from coordinate 118,423 downwards.
ACCACAGCTGACCATCAGGAAACATCTGATTAGAAAAGAGAAAAAGAGATTGACAAAGAGTGGAGAAAAAATGGAAATAGCTGCTCAGAACAATTGCACTGTAGTCATTTATCTTCAGAGAGGATCTGACAAGATACTAGCAACTAGGAGACCTCAGGCCAGGCAATAAGCACCAAACAGGAAACTTAACAAACAGGAAGCATGTCTCAGCCAATGCCTGATTGGATAACAGTGTTCAAAGTGTTTGTCTTTAGGGCATTCTAGAGGAATAGCCAAATCATTGTGCACCACAGGGGCTCCAGAAAAAACATGTTTGCCAAGATTGCTGACTTTAGCCTTTAGCCCACGGTGCTGTGCTGTTCCAGGGAAGATTTACACACCCATTCAGTCGCGCTGCAGCCCCACTCAAGTTTAGGGAGAAGGCAGGCCCTGTGTTTATGGACATTCCTGTCCTTTGCAGACCACAAAAGCTTTCTGGCAGTGGCTTTTGGTTGTATCATTCTGACTGCATGTGTGAATTTCAACTCAAAACGTTTTGGCCACTAAATCTTAATCAGCATTCTATCATTTCTGTCTTGTCGAGTTGAATTATTATCAAAGTGAAAAATGATCAATGAAGCGTTAAACATTCAATTATTTTTGTAATTATTATTATTAATTATTACTATTATTTTTTATATATTATTTGTTTATTAGTGTGTTTTCTTATCTTCTGATAATATAATAAAGTTTAAATAAAAAATCTCTCCCCTTCTCTCTCTCTCTAATATCACTGTCCACAGTTTATTTATCCAGCTTTTCTCTGGTGATCTCTATCAGTATGGTGTTATCTGACTAACTTTAAGAAAGTGTTTATTTGGAACAAAATGTTTATTTGGAGCTGAATGTGACGTTTATGGCTAGGATAAGGCTCATTTAGTGGCAAACCATTGCAGAGTTTGCTTGCTGCCATTGTCCTTCTCTGACACATTCACTGACACTGCTTACACTTTCATGCTAATGAGATCCAGAGATAAGAAGATGGTTGTTGTGACTTGTATGTTGACTTCTCAGGGGCAAAGAGGCATAGCATTCCTGAAGCATTCAATGGACAACACAAAACATGATATTATGTATACACAATTATTTAAAAATCATATGGAAAACAAATGTATGGTTCATTATGGTTATACATAGAAATGTGCTTTATGTGCGTGTGTGTGTGTGTGTGTATATATGCACACACACACGCACACACACATACACATATGCATATATAAATCACGCATATACGTGTATATATTTAAGAAATATATGTAAAATATATTTATATTTATATATAATATAAATCATATTTATATATGTATGTACACTATATACATGAAAATATTTCTTAAATAGGCCTATACACATGTATGCGTGTGTATTTATATATACATTTAAATATACACAGTACACACACATATATTATGTAAACACAAACTTTTATTTTGGATGCGATTAATCGTGATTAGTCGATTTGACAGCCCTAATATATATATATATATATATATATATATAATGTATGTATATGTGTATGTATGTATGTAGAAATTAATTATTTCAATATTAATATCAAGAGAGAAAATATCTGAAAGATTATTAAACAGTTTTAGGTCCAAAAGCAACACTAAAATTAAAGAAATTAAAGAATTTAAGAAATTAAATGAGAAATTTGCAAGTGGCCAAGACTATTTAGTTCGCCTTCACAACAGTTGCACGCTGCAGTTGGTATGTTTTTAGCTAAGCAGGTTAATAAAAACATTTGTACTCGAGCCTTATGAAGCAAGGCATTTATTTTGTTAGTTCAATTTCCTCTCTCCTACTTGAATGTGTAACTCTATTTTCAATTTCCGTTACACATTCCAGAGCAAGAGACACTTCTCATATACAGTCTTGGCGGAGGCCCAGAGATCACTAAGAGCAGACGCAGTTCTGAGATTATTATTAATGTTTTGGAAAAAGACAGGGAGAAGGACAGTCATGTGTGGAACAATGTACAGCAATGACTGACTGAGTGTGCTGCGCTGTTCTGTGAGGGTGAAAGATGACTCCTTTCCCAGACACTGGAATGTGTCTTTATTATTTACATTTTGGTATGGATGAAAAGGCTACTAAGGTCAGGTCTTATTTTTACATTTCACTATTATTGAGAAAGATATCAAGCCTTTCAAAGCAGGAACCCTCTGAAATAAATAGTCATGTCTCATTTTTTCTTTACCAGTGTGATTGAAACCACAACCTTTCATTTCCATACATTCCCCAAGGCAAACAACTAGATTTCCACCTACAACATATAACAGAGTATGAGAAGCGGATAACTAGTGAGTGTTTTTTTGCCATATATTTAACCTAAATATGATATGGTAAGCATTCCTATGTCCACATGCCTGAGTCTGCTGTTTAATTTGCTAAGAAACAGACCAGCAGAAATTGCATGTGACGACCTGTTTATTTGTTTTGCTGTGCAACAGAGAAGGTTGCTAGGGTTGATATTACTCAGCAATTTGTTCAAATTTGCCAAAGAGGAGTCAAATCATCTCACACTGCATGCTTGAGATTGCACCAATACACTGGGATAGAGAGTGTGCTTGGAAGAAAAGAATATATAAGAGAAGGGGGATGGAAAGACATGCAGAGGAAAGCATGAGGGGAAAGAAAAAAAGTGAGAGGACTGAGAGCAGAGCAAGGGAAGGGCTGTCCTGCTCCACTCCTCTCATTTTTATGACCAGAAAACCACAGTAAACAAACAGAGACGCACATAAACCATTCAGCTAGTAGCATCTCTGCTGTGCCAAACCAGCGGTTTAAAGCAGCCATGCCAAGCAATTCACATGCATAGGAGCAGTTATTTAAGCACACTGGAAACTAGTAGTCCAGTCTTATATATTAACTGCTCCTGCATTTCAAACTTTCTCTTTGCTTCATCTTCATCCTCAGTTTATAAAAATAAAGAAATTCCTTATCCTTTCTCAGTATAAAACTCTTAACACCATTCTCCAAACCAACTTTCAGCTCGCCATAGGTAGCATTATACAATGTTTTCATTTGTAAAATTTCTTTACCAAATATTGACAGCTATCTATTGGTTAGTATTTCAGTGCAGTATATGTTACATGGCCCGCATGTTTACTATGTTTAGTATAAAATTATTCCTTAGTTTCCCCAATTGTATATATGGTAATGAAATTAAAAGACTAACATATCTGCAGGTGTTCAGCTACATCTAATTGTTCTTATCTGGAATGTATATCAATATGGCATTACTGTATAAATGTTGCAGATTGCCCTCATGTTGAGTTTAATATTATGTTAAATGGGTTTTGAACTTAAGTTTAAGAGTTTTGAAAAATAAGTATGTAAATGATTGATCTGTAGGTGCTTTGGTTGCTTTTGTGAGAAAAATTAATTTAATTTGAAAGATGCCGTCATTGAATGTCAAAGAAATGGAAAATGATCCACAATTTAGCCCACATAGACAGCTATTGTGCTCACTGTGTGGAGAGTCTTGAAAAAGTGACCTGCAAAACCAGAGGAAAACCAGTTTTTTTCTTCTTCTTAAAAGGGTCATGAACTGAGAAATGAGAGGTCATTGTACTATAAAAATGTCCTGTAAGTTTCAAAACTTAAAACTTTGTTGTTAGTCTAAAAACAGCTTATATTGAAGGCAGTCTGCCGAAACGTCAGCTTTTGGAATGTTTTACTCTATGATGTAATAGTGTGGATAAGTACCGCCTCCGCAGAAGATGATCAACGCCTGCTTCGACATCACTGCCTGTTTAGCCCCACCCACTGATTTGAACATTTAGTGTTTATGAGAGAGGCGAATGTGCAGGTCTTCGCAGAAACTAAACGATAAAGATGTTGCTGTTTGTTTGCCTTGATGTTATTTGCCTTGCCTTCCTTCTGATGCAAACATTAGGAAAGAGTGAATGAACTTTATTTTTAATGAAGATCCAAACTGCATCAGTATGAACTTGGTCCTTTGTTCACTTCATTTTATGCGGATTCGTTTACAAACAAGCCACAATTCGACAAGGGATTTAAAAAAATATTGAAACTAAAAGACGATGCTGTGCCGACTATATTGGATCCAACAGTAATGTCGCAACACAAGTGTGAGTAACATTTTTCATTACGTGGTCACTTGTCACGATTATGTTCAGTTTAGTTCAGTTTCTGTCATGTCTGTAATGAGCTCTCATTAGTTACCATGGTTTCTGACTCCGGTCCCGTCCGGAGATCTTCCTCCTCCGATGTCTCTATCAGATTTCCTGGTCCCATCTCCTCCGCTGGTTTCAGCCAGTCCCCTGGATTCGTCGGCCCTACTGGTGTCGTCCAGCTCCTCGGCTCTGCCTCCGCCGCTAGCTCCGTGCGGCTCATCAGCCTCGCCTCAGGCTTCCCCTCCACCAGCTCGGTATGGCGCCGAGTCCCCGGCTTCACTTCGGCCCTCCAGGCCCATGTCTCCACCTCGGCCTGTCAGCCCGCCGACTCCGTTCCGGCTCTGTATTCCTTCGGCTCCACCGAGGCTCGTCTGCCCTAGGACTCCTCTGGGCTCCCTCGTACATCCGGACAAACCTCGGTCGGTCGTTGCTCAGCTTCCACCACGGACTTCCGGGTCTCCGGCTGCGCCTCGACCCTCCACCCCTTCGGCTTCACCCTTCCAGGCCTTCGATGTCGCCCTGGTCCGTCGGCCTCTCTGCTCCGCCGGTTCCTCCACGTACCCTGGTTCCGCCTCCGTGGATCGGCGTCTGGCTGTCGCCCAGTCCTTCAGCCAAAGCTCCTCCCTGGTTCTTCCCACCGTCGGCTCCACCATGGTGTTGATCTCCTCCGAATTCTCCAGGTTCCAGTCCTTCACCAGCACCACGCCCTCCACCTAAGCCTCCACCCTCTTTCCTCTTTTCTGTCATCTACTGTTGTGGCGTGAGGTCACGCCTTCCGAGAGGGGGAGCTAATGTCACGATTATGTTCAGTTTAGTTCAGTTTCTGTCATGTCTGTAATGAGCTCTCATTAGTTACCATGGTTTCTGATTAGTTAATCCTTGTCCAGCTGTTCCTGCTTATTTCCCTCATTTACCTTGTGTGTACTTATAGTCCTGATTCTGTTCTATCCTTCGTCGGTTATTAGCTTATGTTATGTGTTGTACCAAGTCAGTATTCTCAGTAAAGTCTGTTTGGAATTATGCATCTTCGTTTGCTGTCCTCATTCCTTGACGACCCGTGACATCACTATTGCTTTGTCTCTTCTTACAGATCATTTGATATGTATTGAGTTATTTATGCACTATTGACCAAAATACAGCAGCGTCCATCTTTGAGGAATGTGCGCTGTCAAACATACACAAATGTCAATCATATCAGTGGGTGTTTACTTCCGAGTCTACAATCCGCCACACCTATTCAAACAGAGCATTCTGATGAGGGGGGTTAAAAACTAAATAAAAAATAGCTTATTACTTATAAATGATGATGTTTTTGATGTAAAAACCTTGATAACAATATAAGTTGACCTCAGAGAACAATACAAAATAAAAAACAAAGGCAGTTCATGACCCCTTTAATCAACAGTATTAAAATACAGTGAGACAGTACAGTTATTGATCTTAATTTGATTTATGCCTAATCTAACCTATATCTCATCTATATAATCTACAAATGAAATAAAATATTGAATTAAAACTGAACAAGAAAATAGAAAATTCATAAAAAAATGAAAATTCACCCTTATATTTCAAACAGATGTGCCTTTCTTTCTAGTGTGAAGTCCAAAAGATGTGCAAGCTGCTCTTTTTTCATACAATGAAAGTGGATGGGGACCAAGAATGGGAAGTTTTGTGTTCCAAAGAAGAAAGGCTTATGGGTATAGAAACACATGAGGAAATGATGATGGATTTTTTTTTAAAAATTTTTGGCAGAACTACCTTTTATTGTTTAAATGTTTGAGCGGTGTATTATCATCTTTGACAGCAGCTCAATAGCATGAGTTTTGTATAGAAATTCACTGACCTTAAAGCATGACCCAAATGTCATCCTATGTGAGTGAATAATAAGCTCAATATCCTGAGATCTAATGCATCCAAGATGTCTGAGGTACTGAATTTTCAAATTTTATTACCATGAACAAAGCAAAACAAAACACAGGCTTGAGAGTTTTGTAGCCTCAAAAAAAAAATATATATATATATTTTTTGGAAGTCAAAGTGCTAATACTTAGTCATTCAGGAACAATTTTAGGTGGAAATCATGGCTACATTTGTGAAGGCATTCTCTGTATATGTCTGTGACGTGATTATCATGTGAGAAAGTTCCTCTCCTGCAGTCAGTTTCATAACTGGATCCATATGGCTGGACTTTGGACTTCAAACAGACCTCTGAGGGCCTTGACACATCTCAAAACTTCAGTGTCTCACCCAGGGAAGGCAACGGAGAACAGGACAATACATAAAGAAAAGCATGTGTATGTAAACATTCTCACCAGCCACATCTTTCAGAGCACTGTGCCAGGCATCACTACTTCCTGAACAAATCCTGAATAATTTTGTCATCAACACATTTCCAGATGTTGTAATTCATCATTACATTAAGAGGCCCGCAGTTTCTTGGTGCTACAGTAATATTTAAACAAAACTACTAAAACTAAATGTAATGCTATTAACCTAACAATCCATATTTTTGAGTATATTCTTGTTTTGTGGACGTGTGTTGGTATAGAGGTTATTTCTTGTAGATACTTGTTATACTTCATCCTGGCCTCTTGTAATCTAGATAGAACATTGATTGAATTGCTTATAGAGGGTGGATGGATGGATGGAAGGGAGGATATATGGATGGATGGACAGATGAATGGAAGAACGGACATAGAGAAGGACAAATAGACAGATAGATGGACAGATAGACAGGCAGAGAGACAGACAGACAAACAGATGGACGGAAGGACAGGTGGACAGATGGAAACACAGATAGATGGATATATGGATATATGGACAGATGGACGGACAGATGGACAGACAGAAAAAAGGATAGATGGACAGATAAACAGGCAAAGAGACAGATGAACAAACAGATGGGCGGAAGGACAGGTGGAAAGATTGAAGCACAGATAGACAGATGGATATATGGACAGATAGACGGACGTACAGAAGGACAGACAGATGGATAGATGGACAGATAGACAGGCAAAAAGACAGATGGACAAACAGATGGATGAAAGTACAGATCGATGGACGGAATCACTGATAGACAGATATATGGACAGATAGACAGACCGACAGAAGGACAGACAGGCAGATGGATGGAAGGACAGACGGATGGATAGATGGACAGACAGACAGGCAGAGAGACAGACAGACAAACAGATGGACGGAAGGACAGATTGACGGATGGAAGTACAGATAGACAGATGGATATATGGACAGATAGACGGATGTACAAAAGGACAGACAGATGGATAGATGGACAGATAGACAGTGGACAAATAGATGGACGGACAGACAGACAAACAGAAGTACAGATGGACAGAGTGAGATATATCTCAATCTGTTTCTATTCACATATAACAGAACCCAGAGATGCAATGTGATATTAGAAGCACATCTTGTTATCTCCGCCAAAGCATCTTTGAGGCCCTGCCAAAATATGACCCATTACCTCAACTATCTGAACCCGTGGTCCTAAAGGAGGATCACATGGAGGAAACATACTCACAGACACACACAGATCAACACACATGTACTGTTACATACACACTGTAACCAGAGCTCTGGCAACAGCAGCTCCCAGCAGTGTTTGTTTTGTGAAAATCCTCTTGGCATGTAGAGTAAGATGGAACGGATCGGTCTCATGGTTGCTGAGTTGTGTGTGTGTGTGAGTGTGAGTGTGTGTGTGGAATGTATAAGGGTGAAGACGATAATGATCTGCGCTCATGTCTCACTCATGGCCTCCACAGGGATGAGGGCAAATATTTTTTTTAGGAAAAGGAAAAAAATCCATTGTTTTGTAATGTACTTACACAGGTCATATAGTATACTTGTTGATTTTTCACATCTTTAAATGTTTGCAGCTGTTGATTTTTATTAGGAAAAGGGAAAATTCACCTTACCTATTTTCTAAATGCATGTTATGGAGCTTATTGTGAATAGTTGATCTGTGCACATGTTAATGTTTTAGTTTGAGTTCATAATAATTCATAAATGTCTCTGATCTTCTGTGGAAACAACAGACTTGATGATGAATGTTGGATTTCTCCAATCATTTAGTCCACTTAAACTCCTTCTTACAGTTGACTGCACGTCTCCATCCAATCAATAGCAGAGTGACAGAACCTGTGTGTTTGTGTGTGTGTAATGCTAGCTGAGATATTAACCTTAGAAAGACAAAATATGTTTAATTTAATGTGCAATATATTTTCCACCACAAAGTGGAATTTCATGGAGAAAAATTACCGAATTATTGTTTACATTGTTGTTAGACATTGTTGAAAAGTGAGAGTGTGAAATGTGAGTTTTAAGATCATTTATTTTCTAAGTCTTCAGAAGAAACACTCTCTTATGTGTATTCTACTCCAATGACATTTTATGTCCCTACAAAGTAAACTCTCCTCTTTTCTGAGCTATTTATAAGGGTCAAAATGAAACCAAATATGTGCTCTGCTACACAGGGTAGCATTTCTGCTTCTGTCTTGTAATTACATACACAACTTGTAATAGTACTCTTATAAAAAGTTTTTTTTTTTAATATAGGTCATAGCTTCTCTATATATTCACTTTTTAAATCTACTATCTCTTTACCTTTACCCTATCTGCCTTAAGGCTTAGTTGAGTCCAGTGGACTAGCTCTCATCTGGTTTCTATTTTCCCTGCGTTGTCTAATGAAACCTGACCGTTTTTAAAAGATCTAGAGTTATGGGCCCATCAATAAATACCATATTCTCCCTTTGAAGTTGCCTGGGCTGTGGAAAGTGGTAAGATGTCATGTGTTAAAATTATGACCTGATTCCTCAAAACTAATCTACTCTGCTTGACATGACCAGGTTTTAGTGCATGTGCACTTTATTTATCTTGACAACTGGCAGGCTAGGCCTTTTTCAGGTTTGCTCAAGTGTCAAGTCCTTTTTGCATCTTGCTAAAAGTTTTTTTCCTATTACCACCTAAGGAACACCAAGGGAAAAAACTCAGAGAAAATATGATGCATGTCCATGCAGCTGGATGACTGTTGTTGAGTCATTTATCGGTGCCATCCTTCTTTCCTGAGGGTAATCCTTCCCTTCACATTTACAAGCTCCTGTTGCTTTTATTCTAGACTCAATACTCTTTTACCTTAATGTATATTAGATGTTTTGCTACAGGTATGAGTGATTCATTTCATTGGTCACTGATTCATACATGCTTTCGCTGCTTGTGCTCATTTTTGCATTTTTTAATGAACAGCTGTACTGAAAAGAAGAGTTTACAAATGAATTAAAATTTATTTTTAAAGTCAAGACCACATCTTTCTGACAGTTCAATGTAATAAAGTTCTGTTATTCCTTGGTTATAGTTTTGGATAATGAATGATAGTAGCCATGCAATATCAAGTGTGAGAAATGCCAACATTTCTATTACAGCTCAAGTGGAGTATGTAAAGTTAAAAGCGAAGAGATGAGTAGATATGTGCATAAGTCCATTTGGCCGTGATGTAAACTTGTTCTTCTCTACTCTCTTGGCAGATGAGCGGCAATGCAAAGAGTCTGGCCACAGTAAGTCTGGGTTTGTTTACCGAAGCCACTTACTGGTCTTCTCTACAGTAAAAACTGTGTAATGGACCTCTAAACATTCTGTGGTTTACATTACAACCATTGAAAAAGAAAAAAAAAAAAAGTTTGGTAACACTTTAGTAAAGGGACCAATTCTCACTATCAACTAGTTGCTTATTAGCATGCCTATTATTGATATATTGGCTTTATATAAAGCACATATTCTACATCCCTAATCCCTACCCAATGCCTAAACTTAAAAACTACCTTACTAACTATTAAACAAATTAGGAGTTTATTGATGCAAAAGTCGTAGTTAATAGTTTGTTAATAGCAAAATTTAAACTAAAGTTTTACAAAAAATGTAACACTTTTGAAATATTATTTTAATAGTCAACAACTGAAATATATGTACCTATTTTGAATGCATTTTAAATTGTACACTTTATATATTAATTTACTTTATATATTTATACAGAAATGAATAATGACCTCAAGACAATGTGAATATTTTTATATTTTTCTATCAAAGACATATATATGTACAGTAGGCTATATATGTTAAAAAATGATCAGAATACACTTTTATTTTATAAATTATCTAATTTCTATCAGGAACATTTTGAACATCCTGAATGAATGAATGATTTTATTCAAGAACGTTGGCTATAAAAATACACTTTTCACAGGGGAAAAGATGGCACGGATGAAGCTCACCTGCTGAAAGAGGAACCAAAAATTCTGTAAGTGGATGATATGATCAATTTCTGTTTTTTAGTTTTGGATCCTTTCTTCTTGGTGAAGTGAGCATGAATTTGTTGTTTGGTACTTTGTTACATCAAGCCAAATGTGTTCATGTTGCCTGGAGTCTATACCTTACCATAGAGGGTTAAATGTAAGTATATTAGCGATCCAAATGTTCTCTCCGGGCTTCTCAAATGCATGCGAATTTGTGCATTCAGAAAAAGTGTAACTTTGTGATCCATGTAATGTAAATGTAATGCACAGCAGAAGGTGATATTGCTCTGTGGGACTGTTCCCACCATTGACTCTCTTCATGAGGTGTACTGACACAGAACAAGCACTCTCACAAAAACACACTCCCTAATCCCCACACAGTAAAAAGAGAAGTGTTAAGGCGCTGACTGCGGCATCCATTACAAGAGAGTGGATTTCACAATCAAAGCTCTCTATTGTTCTTTAGGATTGAGACTGAGCCATGTTAAGATGTCTAATACCGTATGCCCTCAGGTTTTCCATCCCCAAACACTCACTTTCAGCCAAATCACCTTTTCACCCTGTGTATAACAACGTAACAACCTTATGGTGACACCGTGGTTGCAGACATATCACTGCTGTGGGGATCTGTTGAACAATGTATGTCTCAAACCTCTGAAAGGAAGAATGATATAGGATGACAGAAAAGACGCAAGGATTTGAGGGATGATCTATCATTTTGTACGTGTGCCATGCTGCAAAGGCTAGTGAGGAGTAATTTAAGCAGATAGAGTTCTGGGAAGCCAGCACGCAGCTGACTGAAATGGAATCTGGAGTACGGGAGTGTTGCTGAGCAGCGGCGTGGAGATAGAGTTACTCATGACTCACAGTGGTGTTACTTTTCTGCAGTGCCAGCTGGCCCGCCGTGCATCGGGTAGGCCTTAGGTTACATTGTTAGACTGCAATCACTGCTTGAGGTTGCTGGTTTTGTTCAGACATATTTTCAGGGTACGCTGCATCTCTTGGGCCTAGTGAATTTGGAAATGCAGAAAACTGTCTTGAAATAGCTCAAATGAAGAACTTGGCTGGCAGAAACTCAAAATGCTCAAAAATATGATTTGTTTTTCTTTCTGGCTTGGTTGAGTCTCCTCTTGATCATTAAAAAAGCACAAACTTTGTTTCTACATGCTTATCATTGACTGATGCATACTGTCCAGTAATTATCTGTCATAAAGATGTCATGCAAGTTTCGTTTAGCATTTAAACAAGTACAGGCTTTTTGTTCGTTCTTTCTTCTTCTTCTTCTTCTTTTTAATGTGTATTATTGCATTGTACAGTTCATCAGACTTTTACATGGATATAGATAAAGTTTATAAAATCTTTTTATTACGCATTTAAAACACTTTTTTTTAAAGCAATAATCTCTGTTACTGTGAGGCACTTACAATCCAAGTGAATGAGACCCATCTGAAAACAGTATAGCCATACTGTTAGTATGATAGTATAGCCACAATATGATACGATTTCAGTGTGAAAAATTCCTTAATAATCTTTTATATCTAAAGTTATATCCATATTCACATATCACCTAAAACCCTACAACAACTGTAAACATTTGAATTTCTGCATTTAAATCCTTTTAAAATTTACACAAATGACAACTTTGGTTGTAAGTGCCTCACTTTTATTTTTTGGTAATCAGCATTTTATGCTGGCACAAATGCTGTCAGTTGAGATGAACTTGTTTTAAACCCAGAATATTTCTTGTTAACTCAAAGTTTAGATGGTAATAGTAGAATTATATGTATCAGAACAAATTAGATTGTAAAACAAAATGATGAACTAGCAGATAAAGAAAAGGAATGTGAGAACATATAAATGTGGAAGGTAAAAAGAGAAGAAAGTTGTGGGAATATTTATGAAATGTCTTAAGTACATACCAAGCTAACAGCGAATATTCTCATAACTTTGGTTAACATTCTGGTAAGGTTCTTTTAGATGTTCTTCCGGTAAAATTAATAGAACATTTGTTCAAAGTTTTGGCATTTTGTATTTTTGAAAATCATTAAAGGGGGCATGAACTGCATTTTTAATTATTTGATAATGTTTCCTGAGGTGCACTAAAAATGTTAGTATGATTTTTACATCAAAAGCCCTCTGATTCATACGCTCTATTGGAAGGGGCGTGTCTGCTGTGAGACCTCAATAGAAACGCCCATTGCTACGATTGGCTAATATATTTGCATGTGAAATAAGTATTACACATGGAGCTCTCTCATAAACTTTTACTACGTTTTTACTATTACAGTTTTAGACATTAACTAATCATGGAGAGTGTATAGGTAGATGCCACATTCGATCGCTCCAGACACGTTTACGAGCTTTGTTAATCAATGAGATACCACAACATTGCGCAGCCTCTGGTTGTAAAAACCTCTTATATTTAAATTCCCGAAGAAATTGGATAAAGTCTCTGTATGAATGTGTTGGTTTGTGTATGTATTTAATACTAGTATTACAGCTTTTAAACTATAACTTTTTAATGTGGTGTTAACTAACGGCTTCGTCTTTTTGTATTGTGTTATTTCAGCAAAATCATCTGCTGAAGTCTATTGCATATATAGATATCCATTCCTGCATAAAACTACAGTTGCATACACACATGCAACTTGCTCTCGAGTGTTCAAGAACCGTCTTTGACTGTTCCAATATGGCAGAAGACTTATGTATAGCAGCCCAAACAGCCGCATCTCATAAACGCTCCAGTGGGCGGAGCCAAAGACATGATGATGTAGCAGTAGGCGTTGATCTCATTCTGCAGAGGCAAGCTTTAGTTTAAGATGGTAAAACCAGTTATTTTTGAATAATCAACTCTGAAAAAATATAAATTTATTTGAACAGCCCCAATTTGATCTAATACATGATTATTTTATTTGTACAGTCATTACTCATGGTTAATGTTTTATGAGATGTATAACCATGTCCAATTTTATTGCTCTTTAATGTGATATGTTTGTATGCTATTCTTGCATTTCATTAATAAAAAGCTGGTCTGACTATGAAGTACTGTGCATACAAAAACAGCATGGCTTGTGCGCTCCCATTTAAATCATAAAATATGCGTCGGAATAACATGACAACATTTCACTTAGTTTCATCACACCCGATTCATGATTGTAAACTGTGGTTAATATGTTTTGATGAAACATCTATGAAGAATTGTACATCAGTAAATCAGAACAATACCATGCTGTGGGCATTGCCATTCATATAGGTTACAGCGAAAGTTATTTTACACAACTATTCGAAGCTGCCGCTTTTCACATGGAAGTGTGAAAAAGGTATTTTACGTCAAAATGTGACAAAATCACATCTCAGTTCGGATCTTGGATTCAATAAAAGCTGTTTTTGAACTAGCAAGGTTTTGAGCTCTAAAACTCAGAAGGTTGTTGTTTTTATAGTACAATGACCTGTTACATGTCCAAACATCAAGGAAAATTTGATTTCTCTATTCATGACTGCTTTAAAAATTATTAAAACATTATTTATACATTGTTCATGGGATGTTTGTTCTGAAACATTTTATTTAGACATAAATTTTTTTTTTTAAATGTTATTACTGTACTTACTATTTGTTTCAGAATGTTCAGAGAACGTTCTAAAGTAGCGTCCCCATAATGCTTGCAAAATGATAAAACACTCCCTTAATGTTTTCTCCAATGTGTGCATAACCAAATAAGAGGTTTAAAAATAGATGTTTCGAATGTTCAGAGAACATTCAGGAATAATGTTTTCATAACTTAATGAGAACATTAGTAACATTTTCTTGAAACACACGTTTGTTATCTGGATATTGGGTGTTCATCTTAAACGGGCTTATGTTTCAATTATAGTCACTCAGACATTCCCATGAATATCATTGTGAAATGAATTAATTACCTGCTCCTATTGTCTTCTTCACTGGGTTTCTCAAGCTCTTTGCAGAATGAGTGAAAGAAGCCATCAAGCTGCCTAATTAGAGGGTATAGCCAGTTGCCTCAAAGGGCTCACACCCAACTATGTGACTGTATCACCATCTGAGGGAAGGCTGCCTCTGAAGAATGGCCCATCTGTTAAAGACTGTGGCCTGAGGGTATGGCTGAAAGAAGAAGCTTTGAAAAGGCATGGATCGATGGCTTCATCTCAGAATGGCAGAGAGCCATGTAGAGGCCCCGCATGACACTATCCCACCTTTATACGAGCGAAGGTTAATGCTGGGCCATATGTCACCATGACATGGGTCACAGTGCTGACTGATGTCCAATGGTTGTGCACATTCTGTGTTGTGGTAGCTCAGAGAAGTTTCAGAACTAATAATAATAATTGCTTTTTACACAATTTGCAGGGCTAGGCTTGTAAATCAAGTCTTTTTATAATGTTAAATTATGCTTCTATTCATGTCCAAGCATGGTACGATATGCTCTGTAACACATTCTCCTGCATCATTTAATATTACATTATGCGCCGCTGAGTTAAATATTGATTTGCTTGCAACATCATAACTTTCCTTTTTGGTAAATGAAGCTTTCCATCATATGCAGTTTTACTACATTTTATATCTTCTGGCTCTGCAACACAGGGAACTCTCTTAATATGGCCTGAACATATACAATATATATGCTGTAGAAAAAAAAAAGCTCTTTGATTTAAACTGGAAGCAGATGCGAGTCAACGCCTTCCTGTATAAGGTGAAGTAGATGTATTAAATGAAAATAAGTTGGCACCATTTTTGCTGAGAGTGACATAATAAAAATTTGAGGCAATAAATGCCAAACCTTAACTTAAAAAAACACAATACCTCCAGCATGTAAGCCAATCATCATACAGGAAACTTAACAAATGCAACTACCCCCCCACACACACACACACACACTACCCCCTTTCTTTCAGAAATAGTACCAAATTAGCACTGAATCTAACAGTCCTTGTTAATAACTTTAGCCTGCTCAGAAGGGTTGATCTCACCAATTGGCAAAAGACAGGCGATTAATGGAGCCAGGTTGCGTACTCAATTACGAGAAATGCATTTGTGAAGCAAACTGCCAGTGACTCTAATCTGAGGTATTCTGACTCCCTCCCGAGGTCAGTAATTGGGTCTGTCTTTTTTTTTTTTTTGCTCTCTTTCGCTCTCTCTCTTTTCTGTCTGCCCCTCCAGCAGGCCTGGACATGTACTGAAGCTCTTTGAAATGCATCCTCCTTCAGGCCAGCCAAAAACATGCTTTCTCAAAAACCAAATGCTCTTTCTCACCCTCAGAATCATTTGGGAATTTGAAGATCTGCACAGTACAAGCTGAATCTCGGTTTGTGTTGCTATTCGCTTAATGGCTGTTATTGCTCTTGCTTCTTCTGCTCAAAGCCTCTGCAAAAAGAATAAATAATTATGTGAGTATAAATACTAACCTCATTACACATTGCATTCATTAGTTCTGATTCTAGTTATATAGATATTTAGAATACTGGCATATTTATAATCTAAACTGAATGTCTGGAGATTTTGAACACCGCTTGATATGAGATCATAGGTTTTTTCTGATCATGGCAGATCTGAGTCATTCTGATATTTCCTTTCCACTTCAATTAAGGTTGCCATTGACATCAGAAATAGCTGGGATGCTAAGCAGTTTCAACCCCATTGGAACAAAAACAAAGACACCAAACCCATAAATGCCACAACATGACTTAACAAGCGAGACAAGAACCTTGAGAATGCAGTTTAGTTGAAGGGTACAACTGAGGAAATATATATCTACTTAAGTATATTGATCAGTGATTTGTTTTGTCAGAGCCACACTTAAATACACACACTTACTTAGTTAATTAGTCTCAAACTAGATGCAGCCTTTGTTGAGCCCTTATAGTGTCTGAACACATATAACCGCATGTATTTATCACTCAGTTTTGCTATAATGTGAGCTTTTTGACTGACATACGTGTTAAAGGGGGGATTTTTTGGTATGTGTGTTTCAGTTTGCTTTTGCGTTTATACAGGAAACATACAGGACATTAATGGCGATTTTCCCGACAGCTGCATTGAAAGCTAGAACAATCCAGCATGAGTTTTCTGCAACTTGTGGGAGCCATGCTGCGCTCACAATTTTTCCCAACAACCCCCTCCGTCACCGCCACCAATTCCTAATCCCCTCAAAGTTCCCAGCCAAAGAAGAGGGAAGAAGGGGAGGAGACAGTGAGAACGTTAAAGCTGCTGTGTTAACCAGCTTACTGCAATTAAAATTTATTTAAGGCTTACAAGGAATCCTTTCACTATTGAATAAATCAGGGCTGATATGACATGGTTCAGGTGGAAGTGGTGATTTCAGCGCAGGTCTTGTCTCCCTGTAATTACCCAGTTCCACCTTCAGCGCTCTGGGCTGCAGAGGAACGCCCCTCTCTTGATCGAGTGCTGGAAACTTCAAACCCCCCCCCACGTCTCGCGGCCTTCGCTGGCCTTATAATCATGTTGTTAAAAGAAATGTCAGTACACACCAGTGGTTCCATTCGAAGAGGGCAGGTGAAGTGTTCGGCAGATACCTCACTCTCTTATCTGGCAAGACGCCACTGCAAAGTGGTTTAGGGGTGCTAATTAGTTTGTTAGCATGTTTAATTAGAGGTACGTTTCCATATCATTATCAAAAATAATTTATACTGGATGGCTTTTTTATATAAATGTGATTTTCCATGCATGAAGCTTTTTTTTTTTTGTTTTGTTTTTTTTTTGCATTTTTATTCCAAATTTACTTTATGGCATTAAGGAAATTAAGTAACTTAATATATTGTGAAAACAATAGTATTGCCCTTCAAAAAATGTGTAAAATGCAGTGCTTTCAATTTCCCCCCGTTTTTCTAGTCCAAAGGTATTTTCAAATTCATTCTGCCAACACAAACCAGTTCTAAAACATGCTGTAATATTATTTCAAAAGTGTCCATTGCACAAATGTTAAAGTAAGACATGTTGGACTAGCTCACAGTCTGTGATTTTTTTAATTTTTTTAATTTTTTTATTTTTTATTAACATCACTTTGGTTTATGGCATTAAGGAAATTAAGTAACTTAATATATTGTGAAAACAATAGTATTGCCCTTCAAAAAATGTGTAAAATGCAGTGCTTTCAATTTCCCCCCGTTTTTCTAGTCCAAAGGTATTTTCAAATTCATTCTGCCAACACAAACCAGTTCTAAAACATGCTGTAATATTATTTCAAAAGTGTAAATTGCACAAATGTTAAAGTAAGACATGTTGGACTAGCTCACAGTCTGTGATTTTTTTAATTTTTTTAATTTTTTTTATTTTTTATTAACATCACTTTGGTGAAGGTAATGGAGTTGCACTACTAGAAATATGTTGTAATTCCATGGCTTCATCCAGCAAAACAAAGGTACTCTTTTTCTCCATACACCCACCTATGCTCCCCACCTCTGTGACTACACAGGTCTGTCTGAAGATTTGACAGCCTATATATTAAACTGTCAAAACTCAACCGTTTGTGACCAGCTCTGGAATGAGTCACTGCTCTTCGCAGCTGGGAGAAAATACAAACTCTTTCCTTCTTGCGCCGTCCATATAATCTCTGGACAGAGAAGATGAAGTCATATTCATGGACCAAATTTGTCAACTTACCAATTCAGCTCAGAGTCATGCCTCATTTTGTCATCAACGTCCATTATGTTTCCAGATGTGACAGCATAATTTGTCCATCAATCTAAGACTGCTGAGTTTGGTGATGGTTTTACTCAATTAAAGTCAACCCAGTGACTTTAAATAAATGAAAACTAACTTTTATAAAGTTTGTTTTTATATATTATAAATATTCTAAAAGTTTTAGAAAGAGCTGTTTTCTATCCCAATGAAATTTTACTTAACTTAACTTCATGTACAGCTTGTTTTATCCCATCATTTATATTATAAATATTATACTATTGTACATTTATACATTTTTATACAGTTTATAATAATATTTTCATTAAGTGAATATTTGATATTTACTTTAATCTGTCGCCATGTGTTGTCAAAAAAAGTCATTTTAAATTATTACCATCTCTATTATTCTCTTACTATTATTCTATTTCAGCATTTTGATAGGCTCCCCTGTAAATCTAATTAGTGCAGTATAGTTTATGTAATCTGAGTGTAGTTTAACTAATACATTACCCAAGAGACATTTCTTAACCTTTAGTTTAGGTGTGTAAAAGTGAAGCTTAACATAATCATTACCACAAAGCAAATAAGATTGTTGCAAATGCTGGGCCTTTCATATCTCTCAGCAACATGCTTGTCCAAGGACTGTAACAGTGCAGAGAGACAACTTCTGTTAAGATTGGCAAAGCACCTAAATAAACCACGATGACAAGACTAAGAGCTGCACAAACAAAGGATTAGGTGAAAGATGAAAGGAAAGGAAAACGCTTAGTCATTTATCTTGAATGAAATGTGTGCTACTGTGTGCAGTCAAGGGATGTAGTGACAAAAGGGTCATACACTTTGTGGCTGACATGTGATTGCATGTCATGTTGATAATCATTATGCAATGGGCTAGAGCAGGGGAGGCGAACGTCGGTCCTGGAGAGCCGCAGCCCTGCAGAGTTTTGCTTCAACCCTACTCAAACACACCTGAACAAGCTAATCAAGGTCTGAAGGGTTACTAGGAAGCTACAGGCAGGTGAGTTTTTATTAGGGTTGGAGCTGTACTCTGCAGGACTGCGGCTCTCCAGGACCGGAGTTCGCCACCCCTGGTACAGAGTGTAGATTTTTCTCTTTTTTTTTTTTTTTTGGTGAATGTTAATGGCATTGCAGGTAAGCCAGTCTTTTGTTATTGAGTAAATTGATATAGCATAGTATAGTTTATTTTTTATTTTTTATATATATTATGCTCTGAAGATGTCTAGAATTTGTATCCCATTATCCCTGGGAGACCGTATGAAAAGTTGATCCATTATAGAGATTTTATGATTTTGGTTTATATTAACTAAGATAACCCTTCTGCGATGTGTTGAATGAGAATGAGATTGGGTGACCAAGTTAAATAGAAATGTTGATATGAGCAGACATATAAATTCATCCCACAGTAATATTAGTTTCTAGCAAAACAGGAAAGACAAATAATCCTTTACTATTACATTATACACCATATTCTATATTAAATAATTAGTGAGTTAATTGCTATTTTCTGCATTTTGCACAGTAGAAACTGCTTGCTCTTTCTCTGCAAAGAAAAACTTGTTTTATTAAAATAGAATTGGGAAGAGCTGTTGTCTATCAGAAGAGATTCCTGAAGAATTGGAAATGGAAGAGGAGGTGGCTGATGGACCTTCAGTTCACTCCTGAAAGAATAAAATAAAATAAAATAAAATAAAATAAAATAAAGAACTGTTTTCTATTTTAATTTCTATTTTTTCTATTTATACGTCATTTATTCCTGCAATAGCTAAGCTGAATTTTCAGCAGCCATTACTCCAGTATTCAGTGTCACATGATGCTTCAGAAATCATTGTTATGTGCTGATTTGCTGCTCAGGAAACATTTCTTATTATTATCAATGTTGAAAAACAGTTTTTCAGGACTCTTTGATAATTTGAACATTTGGAATATTTGTAATAGAAATATTTTAGAACATTATAGATGTCTTTACAATTTAATGTGTTCATGTTGAAAAGAATGTTCTTTCACACACTCTTAAAAAAAAGTTCTTAAAAGGTTCTTAAAAGGTATCACAGTGATACCATAGAATAATCATTTTTGGTTCCACAAAGAACCATTCAGTCAAAGGTTATTTAAAGAACCATCTCTTTCTTACCTTTTTATAATCAGATGTACCTTCTTTCGCCACAATGAACCTTTTGTGAAACAGAAAGGTTCTTCACATGTTAAAGATTCTTTATGAAACCATTTAGACAAAAAGGTTCTTCTATGGCATCGTGAAGCACTTTTATTTTTAAGAGTGCACAAACACACACACACAAAAAACAAACAAAAACATTTTTGAACAGTAATGAATGTTCCTTTTTTTTCTCACTGAAGCCATTTTGACAGTCATGAGAGCTGCCTGAACTGTTTACATGCTGTGATATGTCATGCCATCTGACAATCAACTGTTGGCATGAATTTTTTTCCAGGGACTCATGTTGATATTTATCCAAACCTTACTGTAACACTTGAGCTGTGTGGTGTGCTCCAAATGAATGGCAGATTTCTTTAACCTCTGATTCTGAGACGTCTGCTGATACACTGACACACAAACAAAGCCGCACTTCACCCATGAAACCTGGAGCCTGACACGGCTGGTTGCTACTCAGCCGAGCCTGGCATCTTGCTTCAAGACCTGGCTTTAGGACCCCTGACTGCTGGCCGTGGCGTGCCCGCTGAGAAGTGTGACAGCGAGACCTGACAGCTCTGGGGCCGGACTCAGGGACGTGCTGTCACAGCCGCACAATGGAGCTCCGCTGGTGTAGCTCAGACATCAACAACACCCAGCTTCCTGCTGGCGGATTAGAAGGACCACGACTACAAAGAGGCATCTGACAAGAAAGCCCGTGTTAAATTGGGCATTAAATTTAACATTCGGTCACAGGGTCATAAGTATTCAATGGGAGATCATGAAAAACAGACATTAGTGTTGGAAAAAAAAAAAAAAAGTTGAGTGAATTTTTCTAAGTGCTTAGAATGGGATAATGCACCCGGTACTAAACATTACAGCACTCAGGGTGCTTCTCAGTCCATAGAAATCCCATTATAACCCTCTCAAAAGAACTGCATGGTCCTAATGAAGCAAAAACCGAGAAATACGGCATTCCCCAAAGGTTCTTGTTTATTCGAAGACAGATTACAAAATTAATTTGGCCTCTCGCCCGTATCACAGAAGTATAATTAATCCAGGATTCAAGACAGACATATACTTGGACCCAGCACTCGGTGACGATGGGGATTGTAATCAGCTTGAAGCTTTCAAGAAGCAAAGACTGGAATCTCTTCAAAAGGCTCTCCAATGCATATTGGTCACACTGAATACGGACACTGTGCCTCATTAAAAAGAGACAGCAGGTGGGTAAAAGCTGCAAAACCTCTTAACCCAAAGAAGAAAAACTCCTCTAAAATTCAAAACTATTACCACACTTAAGGTTTCATCTGTGGTCACCCTGGTCAGCCTTACGTGCTTTCACTGGCCACTTTAGTTTCTTTCAAATCCTGCTCCGCAACCACAGTAGAATAACACCGCAGTACCCTGGCACAACGCTGCTTCTGCAGTGCTCTTCATGTCCAGCGTACTGCTACAGTCATTACTGATCAGGGACTGTGTATGTGTTTAACCATATTCACTGCCACTCAGTTTTAGATACAGTAAAAACAGTGAGATATTTTTACAATTTAAAATAACTGTTTTCTATTTGAATATAGTATTTTAAAATGCTATTTATTTCTGTGTTGGCAAAGCTGAATTTCAGCATCATTACTCCAGTCTTCAGCATCACATGATCCTTCATAAAGCATTCTAATATGCTGATTTGCGGCTTAAGAAACATTTATTATTATTAAAATAATAGGAAAAATAATAGGAAACAAGTTCATATTATGTACATTTTTTCAGGGTTCCTTCATAAACAGAATGTTAAAAAAAACAGCATTTATCTGAAATAAAAAGTTTTGTACATGATTTTTACTGTCACTTTTACTCAATTTCATGCATCTTTGCTGAATAAAAGTATACATTTATTTCACACAAAAAAAATCTTTCTGATGCCAAACTTTTGAGCAGTTCTATATAATGTAACAAAAGCTTTCTATTCATCCATAATCCTGAAGAAAAAGTACACAACTGTCTTCAACATTAATAATATTATTACATATTTCTTGAGTGGCGGTGGTGTCTTTTAATATATACATTATAACCTAGTTATTGCATTAAATTGGTCAAAAACTTATAAATGAATAGACATGTGAACCTTCTCCAGGATATGTTGTTTGGTAAATTATTATTGCTGAATGCTTCATGTCTTATAGCATCACTTCAAGACATAAAACAATTTGTCATGCAGCGTGACATGAAAAACTATGCTCTTGAGAAGTAAAACGGTGCTCCTTAGAAACTGTTTGCTTGACAAGAATTTATTATTTTTCTTATTTTACAGCAGCTCAGTTCCTTTGGCCTGTCACATTTTCTGATATGTTGTCATCCTTGAATGTGTTTATGTGTACAGAAGGAGGGAGAGGGTCTCATTTTCCCCTGGGGTGAGCACTGTTTGGAACAGTGTTTGTATTTTCTCTTTTTTCCCCTCAAATGTTCAAACCGCCCTTCATCAGCGCCCGTACACAGCTTTTACTGTAAATGTCATTAATGGACTATGACCTCAAACACTCTACAGACTGTAAAGCACACACACACTGTGCCTGTAACGGGCCAAATCCTGAGGTCGCCAAAGCAGTGACCTAAGAGCCTGGTCATTAGCACTGAATTGAGTGAGTTTATTTATTTTTGTTTTTCAGACATGAGCACAAGAGTGGTATTGATGGTGTGAAGGGGTGGAGTGGTGTCACTGTAATGGAAGTTGAAGGGACTGCTGAATGCACGCAGATTCTCATTGAAATGCAACTCAGCGCTGTGCTTTGACAAGCTTTGACATGAATATAGGCAACATTCCTCCCATCAACTCACCAGCATGAAAAATACATGCTGAATTTTGTTTGGATGTGACATTAAAATAGCAATAACCTGCTGAGTCACAGTTACCGTATTTATCTTTTTTTATATATATTTTAGTGGTTGATGCATAAGAAAATATTCATATTATGAAATGAGTGTAATGAAAAATTTTTAGATTTTAGAATTAAATACTGAATGTATTAAAACATAATTAAAATTCCTATTTTTTATTAAACTCATATGAATATTACAATAATAAAATAATATTACATACATTATTTCATCTTGCACCCTTATTTTTATCTTGCATCTTGCAATTATTTTTATTTTTTTATAATTTTTGTTGTTGTTGTTGTTTTACAAGAATGATAAAAAAGGATTGTCCTCTTTAAGATATAACATGCAGGACTTAAAACGTGTTATGTCTAAATGGGGACATTACATAGACATCTATTGTTTTTATAAACAGATAGTTATAGATTTTATAAGCTAATTCTAACCCACCCCTAACACTACCCCTTACAGAAAACTTTCTGCATTTTTACAGTTAAAAAAAAAACTTTGTTTACTTTATTTTTATACCAGTTTTACAAATGAGGACATCCCCAAAGGGAGGTTTTTGGAGATTTTGTCAGGTTAAGTTCACGTTTGGGTACAAATTTGTCCCCAAAATATGGTTAAGTAGGGACAAACACAAACACACACACACACACACACACATATATATATATATATATATATATACACACAGTAGTCAACATTTGAAGTGGATCAAAAAAGTTAATCAAAGTTGTCCTAAGACAAGAACGCATTTTGGTTTTAGGTTTTAGGACAACTTTGATATATATATTACTATAACTATGTAATATTTTGCTAGAACTATGAATATATCTATATTAATGAAATAATACATTGCTATTACATTTTCATTTTTTAAAAATGATAATTTATAGTAGTAATAATAACAGGGCATGTGTTTCATGAGCTTTTTCGTGGTGAAGTTTGCTGGCTTTGGGCAATGTCTGTAATTCAGCAATGACAAGGTTTCATTCATAGTTTCTTTGTCTCCACTTCACACATTACTAGAGGCAACTTCCGCCATCTCTGAGGGCTTCATAATTTAAGGTTGTTTTAATCAGTTGTACTGCTTCCAGATCCCACACACTGTAAAAAGAGCAACTACAAATCATTTTAAGATGATGCATCTTGTGAAAAGACAAGAACAGAGCAAGCTGCCTGTGAGGTCAATAATCGTGTGTGGCGGTGCGCAGTGTGTGTGTGTGTGTGTGTGTGTGTGTGTGGTGAATCCCAGGTGTCATATGATAAATGTGTACTAAAATGTTCCAAGATGATTCTAAAATCCCCCAACAACTGACTAGAAAAACAGTTTACAATAAGGTCACCCTAGGCCAAAACAACAGCTCGAAGTTGTTTAAATGTTTCATACAATCCAACATGAGAGGAAATAAACATGTTGTAGTGTGGTTTATGCTTGTGAACTAGTTTTAATAAGGCTTAATGTGCTCATAGTGAACAGTAAGTATATGCTGTAGCTAATGACAACTACAAAATATGTGCGTCAGTCATGGTGTCATCCTTAAGCAGTCATACATCCCCAGTATAATCTAAATTGGTCTTTGAGAGAAGTGCACTGACGAACAGCAGGAGGATTAGGAGTGCTTTCCAGGGACAGAAGTGATTCTATCAGGTCTGATTTCAGATTCAGCATGACAGAACGTGGGATTCGCCCTCTGAAATGGGGAAAACAGAGCTGAAGTGAATGTAGGCCAAGCCACCATGTGGGGGGCCCACAGGGAAGGTGAGACCCAATTTTACACTGCTTGTAGCTGGACAATACGGTAACTATGCAACACAATTATTTTGCTTTTTTTGGCTGTACTGTGTTGGTTCATTCAAGTAACAGAGGTTAAAGGGGTACTCCTTGTCCCCCTTTTTATATATTAAAAAAAAAGCAAAACTTCAGGTTACAGTCAGGCACATACAATGAAAGTAAAAAAGGATCAATTTAAAAGTAGAAATGTGATGCTTAACATTTTTTAAAAGCTTTATTAAATAAAAAATAAAAAAAAGGTAAAAACATATTTGAGATGAAAGCTGTTTAAATAATTTTAGTGGTATGATTTTCATTGCAACAAGCAAAACTGGATAGACACACTTTATAATAAAGTCCTTCATAACATTAATTAATGCAGTACAGTATTTATTAACCTTTGTTAACATTAGTTAATAAAAATATAGCTGTTCATTGTTAGTTCATGTAAGCTCAGGTCCTTTAAATAATAGTAACAGATACAACTTTAGATTATAATAATGTATAAGTAAATATTAAAATTAACATTAAACTAAAATTGCTAAATGCTTTAGAAGTATGTTTCATTGTTAGATTATATTATCTAATGAATGTTATGTTATCTAAATGAAAATTAGCCCATGCTTTAGTCACCCACAAGGCATCTGATGTGTATATGATTTTCTTCTTTCAGACGAATCCAATCGGAGTTATGTTAAAAAATTGTCCTTGCTCTTCCAAGCTTTATAATGGCACTGGATGGGTGTTTCTTTTTAACAGTCCAAAGAAGTGCAATAAAGTGCATTCATCCATAATAAAACGTGTCTCACATGGCTCCGGGGGGTGAATAAAGGCCTCCTGTAGCGAATCGATGCAATTTTTTCACCCTATAATCATTTTAACACCCATATTGTTTGTGTCTTGTTATTTTACTATGTATTTTAACGTTTATGAATTGGCCCAATGGGTAAACATGGTATTTTTGCACTTTGCATCTTTTAAAAGACTAACAGTGGCTCAAAAACATCACAAGTTCTTACTTAGAGGAAAGCTGGTAACTTCTGTTGGGTTATTTCGCTTAGATTTTTATAGGTTTTTCCAGAAGAAGAGAAAAAGAATGTGAGCGAGACGGACTATGCCATATTGGGCCTGAAACTGAAGCCTTTATGGAAGTGCCAAATATGAATCATTGTAGTCCGGATGCCAGACGGGCCTCTCCTGTGTTGCTAAGATAGCCCCCCACCCGTCGAGGAGCAGCCAGAGGGGTGGCGAGCGGGGGGCTAAGTGCCTCAGATGGCTGTACAGTTTCAGTTGTGTTAGATATGACTGGATGCTCCTATTCCTGTAAAGGCTACCTGGGTGGTCCGAGGCGGGGGGGCTGGAGTTTAATACTGCCACCTATTAGCTCCAGTGGGCTGTGATTTATGCAGCTGTCAGCTTGAACTTCATCAGGCTTGCAGGCCCTGGTGAGTTGTGGGCACCCAAATCGGGATCCGAGCCTCCCGGCCTCTCTCTTAAGGAGCTAAAGTAAACGTTCCTTCGAGGGAGGGAGAAAAAGCAGAACGAAAGAAGGAAGAAAAAATGAGGAAAATACTGAGTGCATACCTCTGTCTTGCTCAGTCTCCCTTCTGAAATATGTCCCCCTTTGAATGTTTGGCCTGTTGAGAGGCAGAAAGAGAGAGAGTTGAAAAAAGATGTTTGAAATCGAGCGTGATAATTGTGTTTAGACGCCAAGTAAGTTTATGTATATGCTTGTTGACATTATACCCATAGAGAGCTTGCACTTTCACAACTTTTTTGTTTTCTGCATGTCGTCCATGATGAATCAAAAATAAAATCGCAGAACTTCATTTCAACAAATTCATTTCAGTTCCTGTTTATTAGTGACATTTCTTTACCTAAAAGTTCTAATATGAAATGAAAATGAACATGTAAAATAAATGGTGTTGTTCAGCTGTATGTAGACCATGGTGTAGATAACGAAGGAAAAAAATAAGAAAAATTGCAGAATTAAAAAATGCATTTAAATTAAATAAAATAATTTAATTTTAGCTCTGTTTATTTTTGATAGTTCCTAAAATAAAAACTAGAAAAGAAATGAATGTGCAAAATTTAAATGTCTTAGATATGAAATGCTGTTCTTCAGCTGTAACCAATCAGAACAGGACAGCATTGGCTAGCCAAGAAAGACAGTCTTCGAATAGAAACCAGGTATTATGACTTGAGCTCTGGCGCCACACTTATAATCCTTACAGTCAATCAATTATTCTGATCTGGATTCCTGGCTATATGTTCTGTTGGGGCATCTGTTATTAATATTTCAAGACTTTGGCGGTGAAAAGTGTTTTTCTTGTTTAAATAAGAATAATAGTAACATTTATATATGTTCTGCTTTGCAGCAAGCAGTCTTATTTTATTTTTTATTTTTTTTCCTGCAATCTGGTATCCGTCTTGCAATCTGCCATTATTTTCAGCAAATGCTCCCTGTTTTATTTTTTTTTATTTTTTTATTTTTTTTAAGAAAAGAAATGAATACTTTTATTCAGCACGTACATATTAAACTGATACAGCTCTGTTTATTTTTGATAGTTCCTAAAATAAAAACTAGAAAAGAAATGAATGTGCAAAATTAAAATGTATTAGATATGAAATGCTGTTCTTCAGCTGTAACCAATCAGAACAGGACAGCATTGGCTAGCCAAGAAAGACAGTCTTCGAATAGAAACCAGGTATTATGACTTGAGCTCTGGCGCCACACTTATAATCCTTACAGTCAATCAATTATTCTGATCTGGATTCCTGGCTATATGTTCTGTTGGGGCATCTGTTATTAATATTTCAAGACTTTGGCGGTGAAAAGTGTTTTTCTTGTTTAAATAAGAATAATAGTAACATTTATATATGTTCTGCTTTGCAGCAAGCAGTCTTATTTTATTTTTTTATTTTTTTCCTGCAATCTGGTATCCGTCTTGCAATCTGCCATTATTTTCAGCAAATGCTCCCTGTTTTATTTATTTATTTTTTATTTATTTTTTTTAAGAAAAGAAATTAATACTTTTATTCAGCACGGACATATTAAACTGATACAATGTGACAGTAAAAGGCATTTATAATGTTACAAAAGATTCCCATTTCTAATAAATTTTGTTCTTTTGTACTTAATAATCCTGAAAAAATGTATAAATTCCCACAAAAGTATTAAGCAGCACAACTGTTTTCAACTTTGATAATAATCAGAAATGTTTTGAGCACCAAATCAGCAAATCAGAATGATTTCTGAAGGATCACGTGACACTAAATGACTGCTAAAATTAAGCTTAGCTGCCACAGTAATATTTTACATTTAAAAATATATATATATTGTAATGTTTCACAATATTACAGTTTTTACTGCAATTTTGATCAAAGAAATGCAGCCTTGGTAGGTATACGCAACTTTGTTTATCTTACAGAGCCAAAACTTTTGATAGGTACAGTAAAATAAGTGGTTTTAGAAACAGAATAACTCAGTTTTTAATCTCATAGGCATATGTGTGTCTAAAATCAGTATTAGAGATGTACCTGTCAGTCAAGGAACTCTTTTGAAAAGGATAGTTCACCCAAAAAATGAAAATTCTGTCATCATTTACTCACCCTCAACTTCAAAACCTGTATGAGGTTTTTCTTCTGCTGCTGAACACATGTACACACAAAAAAAGATATTTGTAAGAATGTGGGTAAACAAATAGTCTCTGATCCCCACTGACTTTCATAGTAATGTTTCCCATACTATGGAAGTCAATGGGGACCAGCAAGGGTTCAGTAACTTGGGTAAACTTGAGTAAATGATGACAGAATGTTTATTTTTGGGTAAACTATCCCTTTAAAAGGCAGCACAGGCCTTAAACATTTTGTCAGTCCAAACACTTTACACTGACAGATGACTTAACTGACTGAGAGATGACTGTAATTTGTGTGAATGAGCACAAGCCTGAAGTATAAGTTCCAGCCAGCCATAAGCCACAACCAATGCTGTATGTATAAACGTAAGTAAGAGGCAAATTTCTGCTTTTAGATGAACACTTTCTGCATACATTTTAGAAAAATGCCAGTTTAGTAATTAAATTTTTTTTCTTGGCATAGTGGCCCTTTCACATAGTCAACAAGTGAGTGTCAACAGAAGAAGCGTTTCACATCCCTCCTCCCTTTATTTTACATGTGGGAAAATGTGCAACACAAAACTCTCGGTCGCTCAATGCTGCCTTAATCACCAATCAAAATAACGCCCTGATCTCACCACAGCTTAATATAAAACATCAGCAACACTATGAAGAACACATGTCTCTTTTCTCTATTCATTATGAGGAAGGTGTTAGCACTAGCATGGGGTACTCACTAATTGGCCACCAGATGGTCATTATGTGGCATGTTGTGTGGAGGAGGTTTTGGAAGCTTGTTGCTGAGCACCTGGGGTGTTTTCCGATTGGAGGTTTTGTTGACAGATGATTTATTCGTGTCATGTCATTGGTCAGACCTCTGTAGCCACAAGGCACAAATTAAGGGGGTAGTTTCCAAAATGCTCAGGCCACGGGCTACAAAGACTGGGCTCATTTACACAATAAGTCTTTAACAGTGTAAGGGGTCAGGCCATTCATTTGTGTCACTTTTTAGTCATTCACAGCATAAGTCAATGTAACATATTTTGGTAACGCTATAACCTTATAACTAAAATGCACATGCTCTTTCCTTTATAAAATAAATCAGAAAATATTAATTGAAGCTACACTGAAAACATATTGCTCTTTTTTGTTTTCGTCTGTATATATCTTACATTTAACATTCTCTTTTAATTCTTCAGTCAGAAGCTTTGCAAGATCAAGTCCCTTGCAGTTATATATGTGCTATTTTTGATGTGGTGCGCCTGAGAGCAAATATTTGGTTTCACTGTGTTCTATCTGGGGTTAAACCCATATTATGTACTTCAAAGTTGAAAAGTGCTTGCACATGAGCGGAGTGTGACGCTCCCCTCTTCAGCCAAGCTGCCTGTGTAAAGCGGTTTGCTTAATTTACATCGGGTCATGTGCAGAGGTCATACTTGTGATTTTGCAGGAAGGCTTTGCTTGAGGTCACAAACAATCTTTCCAGATGTGCCAGAATGTCATCAAACATGCATAAGCAGAACCATGCGATTTTGTGACATTATGATATTAAAGATGGCAGTTTGGTTTCCCGAGCAAAATCTCATGGGTAACTCACCATCATTTAGGGATTTGTTCACTTCCATATTTGTTGATGTGAGAAATGGAGAAATGCTAATTAATTAATTATTTAATTAATTAATAAAATAGAATGAATGAATGAATAAATAAATAAACTACAAGACCACATGGAAAACAGGAAATACTTTTGGTAACATTTAATAATGTTAATTTTGTGAGCATTAGTTAACACATAACGAACAAAAATCTTTTGCAGTATTCATTAAACTAGATTAAAGTCAATTTGTAAATATACTGTTCACACGCACACACGTAAGATTTTTTAATGATTCTAAAAGAAGTCTCTTCTGCTCAAAAACATTTATTTTATCTAAAATACAGCAAAAACAGTAATATTGTAAATTTGAATTTCTATTTGAATATATTTTAAAATGCAGTTTGTTCCTGTGTGTGTGTGTGTGTGTGTGTGTTTAGCATTATTCCAGTCTTCAGTGTTACATGATCCTTCAGAAATCTTTCTGATATTTATTCTAAAAACCTTTATTCTAATATTTTTTTTTTTAGGGTTCTCTAATGAATAGAAAGTTCATTAATTTGTTTAGTAGCAGCGGATCTCTGAATGTTTCTTTCACTAGTTTCTCTCCAGAGGTTAGCTGATGAGCCATGTCGCTGTTCATGTGTGCTGGAGACTCTTGATCCAGAACACCGAACTCATGCAGCCCTCATTGTCGTCTTACACTGAGTTTTGTGTGCAAAAGAAGCTCAGTTTGTTTAGCTCAATGGAGCATTCTAACCCCGCATGGCCAGGTGCCCGATGAAACATATGGTGAGAATCTACCCCGGGCAGGAGATGGAAGATTCATGGAGTGCTCACCGGCTCTGCTATATATCACTTGGGGCCAGGGATCAATTGAAGAGAAGATTAGACTTCAGTCTGCCTCTGTCTCTTTGACTTGGTCTGTTTTTCTTTCGTTGTGGCGTTTGTAATCTTGCAGAGTAACGCCACCGTGTGGATGTCAGAGTAATAGCAACAAGTGACGTATTTTCTGCACACAAGCAGCTAAAAATATACTGAAATCGTGTAGCCTATACTGAGATCTTACAAATTACTGTATAAAAATATATAAGAATACACTCCATTGATTCATTTTCATTTTTATTCATTTTAAAATACAGTAAAATTCTTTCAAAACTTTAGGCTAAAATTGGAAACAGAGTGGAATGCACAGACATTTTGGAAATAACATTTTTATAAGCTTTGTGTGAGTCATGGATAGAGATCATATAAATAAACAATATTGAAACATCTGAAAATTAGAACTCTGCAATTGTCCAAAATCCCATGGTCCAATTTATTATACATGTGTGCAAATTCAAATATGTATTGTATACTGTTTGCTACTGTATTTGAGGTAGAGATGTTATCATCCCTGCAAACATGATAAAAAACAAAGCATACTGAGTTTTTGGAGAACTATGCATGGCAAACATTTCAAAAACATTAATGTGTATTGTGAAAAAAGCACCAATAACATAAAAAATAAAAATAAAAAAAAACTTGGTTTCCTGTTTTCTCATGATTTCATAGATTATACAACAATAAAAGAGTATGCAAACAGCTATAGCATTATTTTCTCAAAGTCAGCATTACATCGCATAGTGAAGTGTCCTGTTGGACATAGCTGAGGAAACATTTCATGAGCTGAGGTCACTAAAACTCAATGCTACATTCTCTGGTGTAACTATGATCTAAACCTGACATCCACCAATAAATCATTAATGACGTAAGAATACCCTGCTGAGATCATGAAAAAGATGAACTTGTATTCTTGCGGCCAATTACAAAGTGCCAAAGTCACTTGATATCACTGTTATGTACAGAAGATTTTTTTTTAGGTTAGTTTATTTTGAATATTCAGTTACATAACTAAAAAGAAAAAGTAAACGCAACATCTTCTTGGTATTTGGTGTTTATCCACATTGTGATGAGACGCTGCTCCTCTGCTGGACAGAGTTTTTCACCTCTATTGTTGAGGTTATTAGATCATTCAGTCCAAATTGTATGGAGGCCATAGTTTGGAAGAGCTGGGCCTGAAATTCAGTCTCTGGCTTTGCTTTCTCCTGTAATTGCTTCTCTTTTGGAGTGAGTTCATTTCCTTCAGGTATCTAAATAAGTGAAATATTATTATTGTATTATTATTTTCCATTTACATTTATGTATGCAGCATGATGATTTTATTCAAAGTAAGGTTAAAATCATAAAGTAGAACAACTGAGGAAATGATTAATTTAGCCCTGTACTATACTGCCATCACGTGGCATAGACTAAACAGCGTTTTTTTGGTTTGTTTTATACTTTTAGACTTTGATAATGATTTCCCCCCCTGCTGGAATAATATACAAAAAAAATTTAAAAAATACATTTTTAAAAGGAAAAACTGTGTTCTTACTTCAGCAGACACTCTTTGCAGCCATATTTTCTCCTCATCTGTAAACTCCATCGCAGAACTGAAACCAGTAAATAAGTTCTCAATTAATAATAGCAAACTATGATCAATGAAAGAAGTTCTTGAAAGAAGTTAGACATTAGACATTGCATGAAAGGTAAACTTTAATGTAGCCTATGTTTTGACGGCGTGTCTAAGCCTGTCGGGTCTGAGCCTCCGTCTAAATCATAGCCTATACAGTGGCCCAAAAATGCTTTTAGACGCTAAAAATTACTTATTTTCTGCATCAGACAGAAAAACACCATATCAAATGTCAATGATTTTAAAGAAAAACAGCACAAGTACGTTTTTTCAAGCAAGCAAGATTTTACTGTGCATAAACGAAAGTGAAATTAAACGGTCTACTATCTTGTTTTTCTTTACAATAACGTAGCTTGTCAGCAAAAAGGAAAATTTCAAATTAAAAACTGAGATTGATTATTTTTCCCTATAGCCACTCTTAATTTTTAGAAGATCGGCATTAGAATTTAGTTAACTTATGCATATCCTGACTTTATACAGGGTCAGCTTATGCACAGTATCGACGATACTAGTAATAATGTAAAGTACTCTTTCCCACACATATATACAAAATGATTTTGACTTACCTTTTAAGGGAAATCATTTTTAAAAAAAAAAGTCCTTCTTTTTTGTTAAAGCAGCGCCGAGCTCCGTTTAATGGTAGTTAAAGAGCATCCCTGTTTAACAGAACTGTTTATGAGTGAACAGAAAAAGAAAAAACAAACAGAAGTCTATTTGTGAATAAACATCCTGCGGACAAAACCAACCTCAGCTGTCGAAACCTTTTAGTCTATGGTCGAAACACCCGACTGCATAAGTACACGATGGGAAAACATACATGCTTTCAGTGTAGAAGTTAAAATAAGCTATAATATATCCAAAAATATTAAAACATTTAAGTCTGCTTGTCGTTGACGTTTACTACTCGCTCGTTTATCCGGTTAGACGTACAAACTGCAAGCAGACGATTTCTTATAAATCACCTGCACAATGCAAGTGAAAGTGAAAGTAACATTGGGCTTAAACACGTAAACAACTACGTCTACTGCAACAGCGTTTTCTGCACCACTATTTATGTTAATATTCCAACAATAACAGCTTTCAACTGCATTTGAAGTCGTTATAGACGGTTTCAACGGCAACAACATAAACGTTACTGCGCATGCCCGCTTTTGTGGCCCTAACTTAACTTCAGGTAGACTTCCAAATAGAATCAATAACAACAGCCAAGTAGTCCCTTTAGAGTAGATTGTTTTTGATAACAAGCAAAATATGTTTGCTGCGTAAATCAGACGGACTTACTGAAAATGCAAATTCATTCTCTGCCAGCAGGAGGTGCTTTAAAGCGGGAGAAACAGAGGTTTCCCCAGTAAGGGCTGTACACAAGCAGCGCTGAGCTCACAAACGCTGCTTTATCGGGCATATAACATGCAAGATTAAATGAAAATTTTTTATTACCCGACCCGCGGATTATCCGCAGCGCCAGTGGATATAGGAAAAGCAAAATATGTTTGCTGCGTAAATCAGACGGACTTACTGAAAATGCAAATTCATTCTCTGCCAGCAGGAGGTGCTTTAAAGCGGGAGAAACAGGGGTTTCCCCAGTAATGGCTGTACACAAATCAGCACTGAGCTCACAAACGCTGCTTTATCAGGCATATAACATGCAAGATGAAATGAAAATGATATCGAACAGTTTCTAAAGATTGTCTTCCTTCAGAAATACAGTGAAATAAAAACACCCGCGCCTCCTTATGATTTTTAAATGTGCAGTAGGTGCTCATGTTTATTCAACGAAGCCTTTTGGAAAATCTGTAATTTTTGATATTGTGGCGAGCGCCACAAATAAATAAATGTATGGGAAACACATCCCACAGCACAACCACCTGAGCCCAACTTCAGTCTACTCATCACCTTAACTTAACTGCGTTTGTAGCCGGCGCCATAGCCAGACTGCTATAAACAAACACAGACCGGAAGTTAACTTTGGGCCAGGCGCGTGCACCCGATGAAACCGTCTATAGAAAAAGTGAGACAAAAAAAGGAATGGAAAGATGTAGCGTTTTATTTCATCCCCAACATCAGACAAGCTACCAGACATTATTGTCATTTTTACCCATTCACATATATTGATAGAAAAGACCCTTTCCTATAACAAAGTATAATGGATATCTGACAAATAAACATTCCCAGGATATTTTTTTATTATTATTATTTTTTAAAGCAAATAATTAATTAATCATCTCTTCAGACTTTTGGACAATTGAATGATTAGTTATAAAATAATGCCACTGATTTAAAACCTGAGCCCGTGAACCACACAGATCAAGTTGAGAAGTTATGGATCACCAATGCAGAATAGCAGCACACTGCTGCCCAGTAGCATCTGAGCATATGGCATATGAAGGAAGACTTGGAAGGATGTTTAGGAAGTTCAGAAATCCTCTTCTGCGTTACAGGTTCTTGAGGCCTTCAGCTCCTTGAGTCGCTCCATGCAGTCCGTCAGACTCCTCTCTCCATGCACCTTGTTGTCACGAGTCCTAACATTTACCGTGTCACTGCTCTTCTCCTTCTCACCCACCACTGTCATTGAATCAACCGTAAAAGTTAGGATCACAATGAATTTATGTTAACATATCTGCAGCTGACATTTGTCAATTAAAACAAATGCAAATGGAATTTTAATTTAAGCTACTGAGAAGCAATCATGGTTTGCTTGTGCTGTTTACGACTTTACGAAATGACAATTATCCACCTTGTTTTGCAACGTAGAAGCATGCTGTTTTCTTTAAATGTGCAAGACTATTCATTAGCTGCTATCGGTAAATAACTAGAAGAACAAAGTGCAGTAAACTGTAAAACTATTTGCTTTAAAAATAAGTGTGCTTATTATTATGATAATTCTAATAATATTATAACAAATACCACTTTGCAATATAAAGCAGCATTACAGACTGTTTTTATACAGGTAAAATAACTGGAAGCGGCTGACACTGGAAGCCTCGCACATTTAAATTACAATATATACACAAAAATAAAACAAATAATTTACAGTAGCGAACAGGAAAAAAACATGATTTTTAAATTATCTATCAAAACTGTTTTCTAATTTAAACATTACTCTGGATCACTCACCTAAAATGAAATTGTACTGAGCCAACTGAGCATTCCTGATCTTCTTGTTCAGGGTGCAGCCTGGGTCCAGATCCACATCCGTCATCAACCCTCCCTTGTGGAACTCCTGTTGTACCTGAGATTGACAAGGGATTGTTTTTGATAACAATGTTTGTGCTGGAATCAGAGCTAACAGCTACTAGTGCATGGGAAATAGCGAGCAGAACGTACTCTCTGGGCGTACTCATCACAAGTGGGTCCTACAGGAACCACCATCACCTGACGTGGGGACAGCCACAGTGGCCTGTGGGAAACAAAAGCAGGAGAATTTGGTATGTGCACATATGGTGTGTGACTAAACATCATCATGTGAGAGTCCCCTTCCTAAGCCGTACCACTTTCCCCCATAGTTTTCAGTCAGGATGGCGATCATGCGTTCCACTGAACCCAGAATCGCTCTGTGGATGATCACAGGTCTCTTCTTGTCATCGCCATCATGGCTGAAGAGAGACAAAGTTTGAGTTACAAAGTCAGCAACTTGCACAGTTAAAAATGCAGGAGGACTGTAGTAATCAAATATAACCACAAAATGTCACTGTTGTGCAGGGAACAGAGATGGCTCTGGATGTTCTCTCAGGTTTTCATTTTTTCTTATTATTTTACTCAGGAAGATTGACAAGGGATTGTTTTTGATAACAATGTTTGTGCTGGAATCAGAGCTAACAGCTACTAGTGCATGGGAAATAGCGAGCAGAACGTACTCTCTGGGCGTACTCATCACAAGTGGGTCCTACAGGAACCACCATCACCTGACGTGGGGACAGCCACAGTGGCCTGTGGGAAACAAAAGCAGGAGAATTTGGTATGTGCACATATGGTGTGTGACTAAACATCATCATGTGAGAGTCCCCTTCCTAAGCCGTACCACTTTCCCCCATAGTTTTCAGTCAGGATGGCGATCATGCGTTCCACTGAACCCAGAATCGCTCTGTGGATGATCACAGGTGTCTTCTTGTCATCGCCATCATGGCTGAAGAGAGACAAAGTTTGAGTTACAAAGTCAGCAACTTGCACAGTTAAAAATGCAGGAGGAGTGTAGTAATCAAATATAACCACAAAATGTCACTGTTGTGCAGGGAACAGAGATGGCTCTGGATGTTCTCTCAGGTTTTCATATTTTCTTATTATTTTACTCAGGAAAACATGTAATGTTTACTTGAGTAAACATACCTCACAAATGTAAGATTGAAGCGAATAGGCAACTGGAAGTCCAGCTGAATGGTGGCACATTGGTGATACCTGCCAATGGCATCCTTTATCTGAATATCAATCTGAATCACAAAAAAAAAATTTTGAGTGTAAAGTCATTTCCTAAATGTACATATTTCATACTATGCTTTATTTATCCAGTTGCACCTTTGGTCCATAGAAAGCTCCATCACCAGGATTCAGAACCCATTTCTCTCCAAAATCATTCAGGCTGTTCTCCAGTTGCTAAAACAATTAACAAGGGCTTAATGAAGTCAAACTAGACGAGATCTGCATGATTGAATTCTTACCAACCCAAACTTTTGAACAGTACTGTATGTGCATTTATTTGCTTATGTTCTTTTTGTGTTTATGGAAAGTGTCACATTTTACCTTCTCAGCCTGGTCCCACACTTCAGGTTCTCCTAGAAACTTCTCTGGCCTGGTGGAAAGGTTCAATTTGAAGGTGAAGCCAAACACATCATACACTGTACGTAGGAAGTCCAGGCAACCCTTTATCTCAGACTCGATCTGTTAGATAGGAAAATGGGTAAGGAGGTAAGATGAGGAGAATAATGACCCCTTAAATGCAATCATTAATAGGCTTGTGAATCGAACATAGTCCTTTAACACACTGAAAAATATAGGGGTTCCACACCTTTAAACCAACACATTTCCATGGCTTAAAGAGCATAACCCGACACATTTACATGTACAATAGAAATTGTAAAAAGGGAACCCTAAATAGCAAGTCACAAAAAAGCATAATTTATTCCAAAGTAACTTGCCTGGTCCATAGAGCAGAAGATGTGCGCGTCGTCTTGTTGGAAACGTCTGACTCTGGTCAGGCCAGTAAGAGCTCCAGACAACTCATTACGGTGCAAGACCCCAAAATCAGCCAAACGCAGAGGCAGTTCCCTCCAAGAGCGCGGCCGGTGGTCAAACATCAGACTGCCAAATAAGGAACATGTTTACATAAAGAAAAATCTTGCAAAAAATTATTCCCTTTGCTTAACTTTTTGCATTCGGGGATACTGTCAATGCCTGTTACAATTAACAACACCTCAAAACTTCTGTTGCAGTGAATACAGAAAGATTTTGTACCAGTGTCCAGGGCAGTTCATGGGCTTGAGAGCAAAGATCTCCTTCTCCACCTCAAAGGAGAACATGTTTTCGCTGTAGTGCTGCCAGTGTCCTGAGGTTTGCCATAGTTTGCTGTTGTAGATGTTCGGTGAGACCACTTCCTGGAATCCCCTCTTTCTGTATTCACTCTACACAACAAAAGTTAGAACAGTGCAACAAAAATGGTCTGTGAAAATGCATAAATATTCAAGCAGTTGGCTCACAATCATTAATGGGGTCCTTGAAGTGGACCAACCTATCCATTACATGGTCTACTGAACCATGACATCCATAAAATGCAATTTAGCATATCCTAATAGACCTCTGCAAACCCTGCTCCACATCACATCCTTGTTTTGCCAGCTATTGTAATTTTTTAAATGGATGATATTGGCTCTGTAGTAACAGAATGAACTATGAATTCAAAAAGGGTGGGAAACTCACTCTAATAAACTCGATCAGCGTATTATAGATGTAGGCTCCTTTAGGCAGAAAGAAACAGCTACCCGGGCTGAGGTCGTGGAAAAAAAACAAGTCTTGCTCCTGGAAAGACAAAAGCGGGGAGAGAGAGTGTGTGTGTAAAACATTAAAGGTGAGAGAAACAATTATTATACGAGTCAGAAATCTAAACGAGAATACAGGAGGATACAAAGGAAAAGAATGAGAAGTTCAAATGAGCAAGAGAGACAAAAAATAGGACAAATGGCTGATTATGCTCTTGCTTTTGTTGTGACAAAGTGTTCCCTGTGCACCCATCAGCATGCCCATGAACAGATGGCACATTAAGGAGACAGACATCTGCCTTCTTTATGTGCACAGTCCCCGTTCTCTCCCCACCCAGCCCACCTATCAGACCTGTCTTCAGTCACCACAGATTCGAGACTCCCTACAGTGCATCAAATGAGATGCTGGCTGAGTCATTAGCACATCAAAATGTCCACATGTTCTCCAGTGTGAGCAGTTTTGTCCCCCAAATGTTCAGTGGAAAGTGGCTTTTTTGTATTAATTTGCACACTGCTGACTTTTATAATTATTCACTTCCAGTTGTGCGGATGCGCATACATGTTGCTGCTGGATTTGTGATTTAATTACATTACCATTCAAAAGTTGGTGGTCAGTAAGGACTGTAGTGTGTGAAAGACTTTTTGATTAAGACTTTTTTCTTTTTAATTTACGAGTTATTGTAATTTTTTACAATAACTCGTAAATAACTGTGCACCATTAGTATATTTAATTCCTGTCATCAAAGTATTTAAATAAGGTATGATTTACATAATCCATAGACAAGGATTACCACTGAAGCGCATTTTGCGTATTCTTGGGGGCCATTGTATGAATACATTTTCCTGCTACATATTTCATGTACATTTCTGGCTTATCTGTAAACAGTACCTGCATTTACGGTAACATGGTTTATAGTAGAAATCCATTACCTATTTCAGATGAGTGGTGGGCTTTGATCACGTATGCATGTACATTTTCACACATCTGCACATACCCTTCCTAGTTTGCGATGATCCCTGTTCTTGGCTTCTTCCTGGAATTTCTCCCATTCTTTCAGCATCTTGGGATCAGG
The DNA here is from genome assembly GCF_001515625.1 of Sinocyclocheilus rhinocerous. Taxonomy (NCBI): domain Eukaryota; kingdom Metazoa; phylum Chordata; class Actinopteri; order Cypriniformes; family Cyprinidae; genus Sinocyclocheilus; species Sinocyclocheilus rhinocerous. Next base: position 78,715 of record NW_015642206.1, on the reverse strand, counting down.
GAAAGAGATGCCATAGATCCTTTGGAGGCTCTCCATGTCAGCTTTGCCCTCCCAGTATGTAGAAGAATTCTGTGATGTACATCATATGCATCATTTGGGATTATACATCATGCTGTAGGGATAATATGCCTAATGTACAAATTGGGATAATATGACAGAGGAATGTGGAAGGGAGTTTTAACTGAGAGTTAGTAGCAGGTCATATGGGGTTTGTAAGGTAGCTATCCTTCAATGTAAACAGTCAGCAAAGTTGTTAATCAAAAAAGTGCATGATAAATAAAGATATTGTCTCTCAAAAGAAAGAGTCGACTCAGAATCGCCTTAACGAGTCGTTATATTTTCGAATCTTCTGCCTGTTACCGATCTACGTCACTGGGTAACACATTAGCATAATCCCCGCCTGCCCACGAAATACCAACACTCTCTGTGTCGAGAAGATGCTGTGTTCCACGATACCACAGCAATACAATTCGAACCTTTTGTTGTGCTCGTCATTTTACC
>NW_015642206.1:71346-75340 GCF_001515625.1 Sinocyclocheilus rhinocerous | reverse complement strand
GCTATCGGGATGTAAAGAGACTTTAAACCAGCATAACAAAAAAAATTTTTGAACCAAATCACCTACCCTGCCTTTAAACGTTATGCAGGATCACTCACCTAAAATGAAATTGTACTGAGCCAACTGAGCATTCCTGATCTTCTTGTTCAGGGTGCAGCCTGGGTCCAGATCCACATCCGTCATCAACCCTCCCTTGTGGAACTCCTGTTGTACCTGAGATTGACAAGGGATTGTTTTTGATAACAATGTTTGTGCTGGAATCAGAGCTAACAGCTACTAGTGCATGGGAAATAGCGAGCAGAACGTACTCTCTGGGCGTACTCATCACAAGTGGGTCCTACAGGAACCACCATCACCTGACGTGGGGACAGCCACAGTGGCCTGTGGGAAACAAAAGCAGGAGAATTTGGTATGTGCACATATGGTGTGTGACTAAACATCATCATGTGAGAGTCCCCTTCCTAAGCCGTACCACTTTCCCCCATAGTTTTCAGTCAGGATGGCGATCATGCGTTCCACTGAACCCAGAATCGCTCTGTGGATGATCACAGGTCTCTTCTTGTCATCGCCATCATGGCTGAAGAGAGACAAAGTTTGAGTTACAAAGTCAGCAACTTGCACAGTTAAAAATGCAGGAGGAGTGTAGTAATCAAATATAACCACAAAATGTCACTGTTGTGCAGGGAACAGAGATGGCTCTGGATGTTCTCTCAGGTTTTCATATTTTCTTATTATTTTACTCAGGAAAACATGTAATGTTTACTTGAGTAAACATACCTCACAAATGTAAGATTGAAGCGAATAGGCAACTGGAAGTCCAGCTGAATGGTGGCACATTGGTGATACCTGCCAATGGCATCCTTTATCTGAATATCAATCTGAATCACAAAAAAAAAATTTTGAGTGTAAAGTCATTTCCTAAATGTACATATTTCATACTATGCTTTATTTATCCAGTTGCACCTTTGGTCCATAGAAAGCTCCATCACCAGGATTCAGAACCCATTTCTCTCCAAAATCATTCAGGCTGTTCTCCAGTTGCTAAAACAATTAACAAGGGCTTAATGAAGTCAAACTAGACGAGATCTGCATGATTGAATTCTTACCAACCCAAACTTTTGAACAGTACTGTATGTGCATTTATTTGCTTATGTTCTTTTTGTGTTTATGGAAAGTGTCACATTTTACCTTCTCAGCCTGGTCCCACACTTCAGGTTCTCCTAGAAACTTCTCTGGCCTGGTGGAAAGGTTCAATTTGAAGGTGAAGCCAAACACATCATACACTGTACGTAGGAAGTCCAGGCAACCCTTTATCTCAGACTCGATCTGTTAGATAGGAAAATGGGTAAGGAGGTAAGATGAGGAGAATAATGACCCCTTAAATGCAATCATTAATAGGCTTGTGAATCGAACATAGTCCTTTAACACACTGAAAAATATAGGGGTTCCACACCTTTAAACCAACACATTTCCATGGCTTAAAGAGCATAACCCGACACATTTACATGTACAATAGAAATTGTAAAAAGGGAACCCTAAATAGCAAGTCACAAAAAAGCATAATTTATTCCAAAGTAACTTGCCTGGTCCATAGAGCAGAAGATGTGCGCGTCGTCTTGTTGGAAACGTCTGACTCTGGTCAGGCCAGTAAGAGCTCCAGACAACTCATTACGGTGCAAGACCCCAAAATCAGCCAAACGCAGAGGCAGTTCCCTCCAAGAGCGCGGCCGGTGGTCAAACATCAGACTGCCAAATAAGGAACATGTTTACATAAAGAAAAATCTTGCAAAAAATTATTCCCTTTGCTTAACTTTTTGCATTCGGGGATACTGTCAATGCCTGTTACAATTAACAACACCTCAAAACTTCTGTTGCAGTGAATACAGAAAGATTTTGTACCAGTGTCCAGGGCAGTTCATGGGCTTGAGAGCAAAGATCTCCTTCTCCACCTCAAAGGAGAACATGTTTTCGCTGTAGTGCTGCCAGTGTCCTGAGGTTTGCCATAGTTTGCTGTTGTAGATGTTCGGTGAGACCACTTCCTGGAATCCCCTCTTTCTGTATTCACTCTACACAACAAAAGTTAGAACAGTGCAACAAAAATGGTCTGTGAAAATGCATAAATATTCAAGCAGTTGGCTCACAATCATTAATGGGGTCCTTGAAGTGGACCAACCTATCCATTACATGGTCTACTGAACCATGACATCCATAAAATGCAATTTAGCATATCCTAATAGACCTCTGCAAACCCTGCTCCACATCACATCCTTGTTTTGCCAGCTATTGTAATTTTTTAAATGGATGATATTGGCTCTGTAGTAACAGAATGAACTATGAATTCAAAAAGGGTGGGAAACTCACTCTAATAAACTCGATCAGCGTATTATAGATGTAGGCTCCTTTAGGCAGAAAGAAACAGCTACCCGGGCTGAGGTCGTGGAAAAAAAACAAGTCTTGCTCCTGGAAAGACAAAAGCGGGGAGAGAGAGTGTGTGTGTAAAACATTAAAGGTGAGAGAAACAATTATTATACGAGTCAGAAATCTAAACGAGAATACAGGAGGATACAAAGGAAAAGAATGAGAAGTTCAAATGAGCAAGAGAGACAAAAAATAGGACAAATGGCTGATTATGCTCTTGCTTTTGTTGTGACAAAGTGTTCCCTGTGCACCCATCAGCATGCCCATGAACAGATGGCACATTAAGGAGACAGACATCTGCCTTCTTTATGTGCACAGTCCCCGTTCTCTCCCCACCCAGCCCACCTATCAGACCTGTCTTCAGTCACCACAGATTCGAGACTCCCTACAGTGCATCAAATGAGATGCTGGCTGAGTCATTAGCACATCAAAATGTCCACATGTTCTCCAGTGTGAGCAGTTTTGTCCCCCAAATGTTCAGTGGAAAGTGGCTTTTTTGTATTAATTTGCACACTGCTGACTTTTATAATTATTCACTTCCAGTTGTGCGGATGCGCATACATGTTGCTGCTGGATTTGTGATTTAATTACATTACCATTCAAAAGTTGGTGGTCAGTAAGGACTGTAGTGTGTGAAAGACTTTTTGATTAAGACTTTTTTCTTTTTAATTTACGAGTTATTGTAATTTTTTACAATAACTCGTAAATAACTGTGCACCATTAGTATATTTAATTCCTGTCATCAAAGTATTTAAATAAGGTATGATTTACATAATCCATAGACAAGGATTACCACTGAAGCGCATTTTGCGTATTCTTGGGGGCCATTGTATGAATACATTTTCCTGCTACATATTTCATGTACATTTCTGGCTTATCTGTAAACAGTACCTGCATTTACGGTAACATGGTTTATAGTAGAAATCCATTACCTATTTCAGATGAGTGGTGGGCTTTGATCACGTATGCATGTACATTTTCACACATCTGCACATACCCTTCCTAGTTTGCGATGATCCCTGTTCTTGGCTTCTTCCTGGAATTTCTCCCATTCTTTCAGCATCTTAGGATCAGGGAAAGAGATACCATAGATCCTTTGGAGGCTCTCCATGTCAGCTTTGCCCTCCCAATATGTAGAAGAATTCTGTGATGTACATCATATGCATCATTTGGGATTATACATCATGCTGTAGGGATAATATGCCTAATGTACAAATTGGGATAATATGACAGAGGAATGTGGAAGGGAGTTTTAACTGAGAGTTAGTAGCAGGTCATATGGGGTTTGTAAGGTAGCTATCCTTCAATGTAAACAGTCAGCAAAGTTGTTAATCAAAAAAGTGCATGATAAATAAAGATATTGTCTCTCAAAAGAAAGAGTCGACTCAGAATCGCCTTAACGAGTCGTTATATTTTCGAATCTTCTGCCTGTTACCGATCTACGTCACTGGGTAACACATTAGCATAATCCCCGCCTGCCCACGAAATACGAACACTCTCTGTGTCGAGAAGATGCTGTGTTCCACGATACCACAGCAATACAATTCGAACCTTTTGTTGTGCTCGTCATTTTACC
>NW_015642206.1:66525-67336 GCF_001515625.1 Sinocyclocheilus rhinocerous | reverse complement strand
AAGATGCTGTGTTCCACGATACCACAGCAATACAATTCGAACCTTTTGTTGTGCTCGTCATTTTACCGAGGACTGCATCTCTAATCTTGGCTTTTATCTTCGTCGGCTTCTAATCTTCTTTATTTTGGACCAACAAGTTGTTCTAATTACTTCGTTTAATAATAAAGAATGTAGTGTAGCGCACAGACTTTATAATCATGGTGAAAGTGCTGTTTATGTATTTATAGGGTTAATGCAGAGAGTAAAAGACCCGGTAGAGAGAGACAAGTTAGTTAGGCTGGTGCGCATGTGATACAGCTGTTCTGCGTTATAATTAAAGGTTAATTATGTGTCCTTTAATTAAAGGACACGGAACGCCTTTTGTCTGTCATTCTTCAGACATTACAGTAGACATATTTTGGTTTTCAAACTGTATCGTTTCATCAGTTAGTCACGTTAGCACTCGGCTAACGTATCCACCATTATTGTTTTGTTAAGTGTTTACAGTTTAGCAGCTAAACTTTAGCTGTGGGCACGATTCGCTTGCATAAGTGTTAAACAAAATGTTTTTATGTAACACTCTCTGTGTCGAGAAGATGCTGTGTTCCACGATACCACAGCAATACAATTTGAATCTTTTGTTGTGCTCGTCATTTTACCGAGGACTGCTTCTCTAATCCTGCCTTTTATCTTCGTTGGCTTCTAATCTTCTTTATTTGGACCAACAAGCGTCTCCGAACCACAACCTGTAAGTACGTTTGATACGTTATGTGTACATTTTCAATTGAGTGCTCAAAATATCTAGTTTTTTTTTGTGCTAATATGTGATGTA
>NW_015642206.1:56066-66515 GCF_001515625.1 Sinocyclocheilus rhinocerous | reverse complement strand
TATTGGGGTCGCTACAACCCGCGACATCAAAAACAACCGCGGGCTTGGCAACACAGATGGTAGTGCTCGCTAACTTGCTCAAGCGCTCCTCTTTGTGCCAATCACAACAGGCTTGGCCAGCTGACCAATCAGAGCAGAGTAGGCTTATGGAAGTGATGGGTTTACAGACATTTCGCTCAGAACTGAATCGAACGAACCGTTTCGAAATCATGGACAAAGGACTCTATGTATAAATGTATATTCTGGGAAAATTTGTGTTTTCTGACCTTAGATGCATTTAAACCTGTTGTAGGGGATTCCAACACAATATTAGGACACTTTAAAAAACCATATGACCTGCTCTTTAAATTGAAAAATGAAGGAAAGGGCTGAATTGTGCACCTTGTGGATCTTCAAGGCCTTGATCTTTCCTGTATGTCTTACATGAGGCCCTCTGCACAGATCAATCAAAGGTCCACACCTACAGAACCAACAGTAAAATGTGTAAATAAGGTATAATTACATTGTATATAAACTAACATTAAAAATGTTGAAGTTGGTAAGAATTTTAAAATGTTTTTGAAAGAAGACTATATTAATCTGACCAAACACACAGTAAAAACTGTAATATTGTGAAATATTATTAAAACTCAAAATAACTGTTTTCTATTTAAATGTATTTTAAAATGTTGTTTATTCCTGTGATGGCAAAACTTTCAGCAGTCTTTACTCCAGTCTTCAGAGTTGCTGCTCAAGAAATATGTCTTTATGTATGAAATAAATATATAAATACATAATACAAAACACTTCAAAAACTTGTGTTTTGCAACCAAAATCATACCTGTAAACTGTAGTTGTTGGGGTGGTAACCTTCTCATTTAGGATCCTGCACTTGAACTTGTTGTACTAGAAGAAAGAGAGAAGCAGATTTCACTGGTCTGACTCTGAACTTCAAGGCGCTCAAGTGTTAAGGGTTTATTCATAGCATGAGCTAATATTTCTCACTCTTAGAAAGGAAGCACCTACCTTGAACATCTCCAACAGAGTCTCCTTCTTTACCTCCAGCCTCTCAAAGGACTGCTTCTCTTTGATGATCTTCTTACACAAGTTCTCCAAACAGGGAAAATCATTACTCGATACACCTCTGAGAACCGGCAGGCGAGGAAGGGAGAGGATAGAGAAAGTAAAGTATACAAAGGTGCACAGGAGCATAAGCTCTTCTTAAATAAAAACTAGTGCAGAGAATTACAAAACATCTCACAGATGTCACCAATTAAAGAAACTTTAGTCTTCCAGCAGTCATCTTCTACGACAAAGCAATGCATTTTCAGAAAAATACCTACTCTGGACCAGACAGAGCCACGCTAACAAATAAGGCAGAGCTTGACAGTGATATTATCAAAATGAATCTTTCAACAAGTAAACTACAGCATTTATTATGCTCCTTCCAGCTTATCTAAAGCCACTGCACTGATCCTGGTCAAAAAAAACAGTCATGTAATTGTTCAAAAGGATCGAAAACTCCTGAACAAAAATATAAAATGTTGTATTTCTTGACCAGCTACTTAGCATCATTTCTAACCACAGATAAATTAATGTGACTTTCAAGCTCTAACTGACAGTTCTAAACAATAGATGGTAAACAGACACAATAGTGACTTGCATTAGCATGGATGACAACAGTCGTGAAAAGCATATTATAATCTGTAGCCTGTAGTTTGCCCTTTAATACTACAGTTCTGTTGATAAACAACCCAAATCATTCTAATTAAAAAAAATAAATAAACAGAGAATATGTCTAACTTACTCATTTTCAAGAAACATATCATAGTAAAAGCCATTCTCAATGGGCGGCCCGTAACAAAGGCATCCTCCATAGACTCGCTCCATGGCCTCTCCCATTATGTGGGCACTGGAGTGCCAATACACCTTAAGAAAGACGTTTTTAAATAATATGTAATTATACACTCTTTCAATAATCTATACAATAAAATAATTCATAAGATACACATTTTCTCTGTGCACTACTTCATTTGTGGTGGGGTCACTGCTATTGTGGACTAGCCTTCATTAAAATAAATAACACAAATGCAAACTTGAGAAAAAAAACTCTAAACTTACTGCTTGTGCCTCTTCATCGTCGAATTTGAGAAACACTAGACTGCAGTCTTCCTCTAAGGGCCTGTCTAGATCCCATACCGCATTGTTCACTTTGGAGATCACAGTATTATCAGCAAGGCCTTGGCTGTTAAGTAAAACACATTATAATGTCATACATTGTGATTACAAGTTATTGCTTGATTTGGAAGCATAATACAATCAAGCAACTCACTAAGAAAACACTTTTTTTTGGTGCCTTTCAATGAAAAGGAGAAGTTTAAGTTTAAGGTAAACTTCTATATAACAATTCACACATTATTATTTCTATTTTAATTTTTTTGCATTTCACCTAGTCTAGCTTTCTAATAAACCTGGAAGCTTACACTATAAATATCGACAAACTCCTTATGTTCCTCTATTGTAGGTTGCTTTGGATAAAAGAAAGTTCTGTTAAATGATAAATGTAAATGTTGTCGACTGTATCTATTGTCTCACCCCAAATTCCTGCCACTGGCTGAGTCAATATTTCTATGCCAGATCACTCACACAAACAGAACAATGTTTTGATTGCATTATGAAGCCTCAGTGTTTATACACTGACTAGGGTTGGGTACCGAAATATGGCACCGGTACCTATGTAACCGGTATGTACTAGAACCGAATCCGAACGCAGATTTCGGTGCCTCATTTCATGCCTGAGTGATCAATTGAAATATGTGTCCTCTGGTTCTCCAAAACGGACGTAAGAAGCATCATCACTGGCACCGCACGTGAAAAATAATTTCCCGACTGAGAAAATGCACGTGGACTCAAGTCAGAAAGGTCTAATAATACAAATCCAGCACATCTTTGTAGTAACGAGAGTGTCCATGTTGTTTTCACATTCCGACTTAAAAGCACAGGAGCGCGTGAATGCAGTAATTACATTTGCTCTGATAGCAGCAGGTAGCCTTCCGTTAACTAAGCTAAACATGCTTAAATTAAAATGCCTAAAGCTAAACCTCCCTTGTATTCAAATTTCTAAACCTGTTGTCCAACAAAAGAGAAAATTACAACCTTTTTACTCCACAACACCAGTCAAATGCTTCCTTTTGTGATCTGATGAGGCTTCTTGTCACAGAATGAGGCAGAAAATATGTTCCATATGCTACTTTAAAAAGAATACATCGATTATAAATTACGGTGACCCATACGTCCTCTTTTCCCCGGACATGTTCTCTTTTTGGACCTACAAAAATGCGTCCGGCCGGGATTTCTTAATTGCCCAAAATGTCTGGGATTCGGCTGTTTTCTTAATCTCGCTCCCGCTGAATCTCTGACTATAGCAGCCTGCTCCCGCAACATGTTTCGCTCCCGCGATTTTCGTGTCCACTCCTTTAAACATTCTAATATTGTATATAATTTTGGCGCATCAGGGAGCCGCTCTCAGGATGCGGTGTATTTAAATATTTTTGAATGAGCATTTGCGCTGTTTACTTTCACGTTCGATTTCGCGATCACATGCACTCTGTGTAAAGGGAATGACCTGCCCAGCTCAATCCAAGCAGCTGAGTCCTTAATATTTTCAAGAAACGGCTGAAAACACATCTCTTTCATCTTCATTTGACCCTCTAACTCTAGCACTCTCTATTCTAATGCTACTTCTAATTTGATCTGCTTGTTTTTTTCTTTATTAAAAAACTTGACCCTCTAACATTTGCACTCTCTATTCTATTTCTATTCTAATGGCCAATCCATCATTTTTGGGGGGGATTTTTTATTTATTTTTTAATAAGTATCGGTTCAGGCACCGTTTAGGCACCGGAACCGTTTTAAAAGTATAGATTTGGCACCGGTATCGAAAAAAATCCAAACGATACCCAACCCTAACCTAAATTAAAGTTTACCAATCTTTCACAGGTGTCATTGCTAACTATGTCATTTAGTTGAAAAAGTTTGCCTGTTTAGTTTAGATAGTCACTAACCTGATGCCACAGGCAACCTGGTAAGGTGTGGTCTTCCAGGATTCCCCATCTACTACTTTTCCATCGGGCAGTGTAATCTTGATGGGCTTGCTGTCTTTAGCTGCTTTCTCAGACAGCAGGGCATCATGTTCTGCCTTCAGCTGGTTATAAACGGACAGACGCTCATCGATGTACTGTGGTAGAGGATTCAACTATAGAGAAAAAAAGAGACAAAACTCTATTTTTATCACGTAACCACTATCCATTGTTTCAAGGGTCCTTCAAAAGTGCATGTATCATAATAATAACAGCAGATATACTGTCTTTACAGTTATGAACCAAAGCAAGCTCATCCTCCTCAGGAAAATAATTTAAATCAATGCACAATTGCCAAATATTTTCAGTTACACAATGTGCACGATACTATCCACATTCTTAACAATGCATTTATTAGTTTATATAAAGAACGGAATCTTTAAAGTCCGTTGTGGAATACGCAAGTGTAGCAATACATTGCAATATCCTACACAACACGGCAAAAAAAAACAAAAAAAAACAGCACAAACCTCAGCCCTGCCACCCGCATCTCCACCAGCATTCTTGTTTTTCTTCTTTCCTCCATCTTTGCTATTCTGAAAGAAAGGGTGCGACGTTCGTTGGTTATTACTTTCAACTGTCAATTATTTGCTCATGTCAACAAAGAAGAGAGTTCAAAGTTGTCACTCCACCCGCTGTAAAGTGATACAGAAACAACCTGACTGCAAACCTATAAATAAACAGAGCATATTAAATATCTATATTGCACAGCTGTGAGACAAATAACGAGAGCAACGTGTTTCAAAGGTCCCAAAAACTATAAAAAATAAGGCATTAAGGGTTTTGACAGCAACATGCCATGACTGTCTCAGAGGACTTCTTCACTAGCTAGTCAGCTAACTGCATGCACATAAGATACCTTCTTCTCGTCCATTTTCAGATCCTTCATCTGTTCGGTAACGCTCTCATCCGCCATAATTAGACAAAAATATCACAAGCACGAACAAGTAACACGATCCAACAATTTACAGATGTGTACAGTCTTTATTTAGGACACCGGCACACACGTTTCCCGGATATTGCGGGGAGGCAAATGCTGATGCAACAATGTGATGAATTTGAAATGTTATCCGTGATTGGTGATTCAATGTGATTGACGTAAGTATAAACCAATCATCAGGCAGAATGTTTCATTTTTGGCGCAGTAAGATGATGCAACGCGAACGACATACCATAAAGTGTAAGGCAGGTTTTTACTTAGTGTATATACGTCTGTAATGTTATTGCTAATTATAATATAATGTGCAATTATAGTCAAGTTAACAACACTGAGCTTTCTTCAGCAAAAACGTTTTACTTATGTCTGTGGGCTTTCCCCTCAAACGTAAATAAAGGGGTTCAATTCGAGAAGCTGTATAAAAGCAATGCATTCTAGTGGCACCTAGTGGGCCGAAATGAGAAGCGCAACTATTAATAATAACATAATATGACACAGAGGTATAGAAACAGCACCTTAGAGAGTACTTATACAAAAAGCATTTGTTTACATCGAGTATTTATAGCGAACAAGCTGGGTACGACACATTATTTACCTCTAACTACTACTTCTACTTCTAACTTAGCGTATTAAGCAAGGCTCTTGAACTGAAAGCCCTTGTGGACTGAAAGCATATATTTTATCAAATGGAAGTAGAGGTGTTTGTGGAACTGAAAAGGGGTCATTAGTAAAACAAAGGGTTTTGTTTAGGATCAGGATTTACTGGAACATTTTATTTTTTTGTTCACTTTTTTATTTCTCTCCTTTTCACTGAAGTGGGTGCAAAGTTAAGTTTGCTGTAGCATTTTTCTTTTTTCTTCCCTTTTTTCTTCTTTTGAAGTTTCTGATCATATTTTTAGGGCATCAAGTCATCAACACAGTGCTTTAAAAGTCCCTATATTATTTTTTTTATTCACATGCTGGTCAGAGCTCTAGTGCCAATGTTATCGCTGTGTAATAGCAGGGCATGTAAATTTGCTTCATACTCCATTGAGGAGGATTTACATATTCATTTAGAAAAGCTAATTGTTCAGCATGCCCAAACAAAGCCTATAAACTCAAGGGTGTTTTGGACTTTGAATGCCAGTGTAAATAAGCCCCATGGACTCAAACAAAATTGCGGTTGCACCCTTGGTGCAATGTTTGGAAATCGTGGAACCGTGTCATCCATGGTCTTTGCCTGCTTGAATGCACAGCTGTATCTCTTTTTTTCGGTGCTTAAAATGTTATGCTCCTTAATTTTTAAAAACGGCACATCCACCTACTCTCATGCATTTTTTGAAGCATGAACCAAGATAACAAAACAGAGAAAGACAGCACAGAAGACTGATCGTACTGAAAGCAGTAATCCTGAAAGCCCATTTTGCAGGGGTTTTTTTTAGAGGTTTACTTTAGATGCATAGCATCAAGTAAGCCCATTGAACTGCATGTGTGACTGCAAAGAAGTGAGGTGATAACCTTACACTTGTTTAAGAAGATGAGTCTAGTGTCAGACTGACCTGAGGGTCTCTATTAGATATCTTGTAATTTCATGGTTCAGAAAGTGCATTTTGAGGCCATAACACTGTAGCGTTCTCAGTTCACTTAAAAGAAGTGAGCCTATGCTTCCTGTTTCTTAGATGAAAGGGTTGCAAATAATTATTTTCCTTTAAATTGCTCCTTACATTTGCTGGAAATGTTGATTTTACCAAATGTTATCGGTGTCTTAAATATTGAGACTATATTGAATAAACACAAACATCAATATTCTGGTTACTACAATGACACATAGACGGAAATATAGAGGTGATAGTTTTGTAATGATGTATCCAACAAAACACAGGTTAAAATCATATAATAAATTTTTAAAATAACATTAAAAAAGGTCAAGGACATGTCTGACCTACATTTATAAGTCTAGAAAGAAACACTTTCTTAAGGAAGCATGAATATTGTCTGGATTATCCTCCTCTTGTTTGTTTCCACCCATTTGCAATTCACAAGCAGGCCGAGTGGAACAGGTGACTCCAATGTATTTCGTATAGTGACAAAGGGTCTGTATCTACGTTTTAAAACCGCTTCTCTCAAAGGATAGGCCAATGGCTTATGCAAATTCATCATGTGCATGTCATTAATTTATTCTAGGGGAGTCACACAGGCTTCAAACCATCCACTGGCCTTAGAGAAAACGCTTCTGAGATGTAAGGAAGAAGAAAAAAAGACAACAAATTGTATGCAGAGGATTCTTTCTTGTGATGTGATGTCCTTATGGCAATTGTGCAACTGCTTGAACTGTAGTTTTTTTTTATTGATTCTTACGGTCTGACTCGTTAATGGTAATCCATTCTTTTACGGTTGTGCAGGGAGTTTGTATGGTTGTGTTGTCTTAAATTCGACCCCAAGGTAACTTATAATGATGGATTCTGAATATTAATGAATTTTGGCGAGCTTAGATACAGTTTCATCGCAAAAGAAAGTTGCTGGTCTGAAGAGAATCTTTACTGAGGTTAAATAGCCTAGTAAATTTCAAAGAAATCTTATTGCCATCACATTATCCATCAAAGAATGACCTCTCCCAAACTCACTCCGATAATCTACAAAGAAGAAGCGACTTCCAAGAAAGTGCCCTAATCGATCAGTCGCCATGCTTTCCATTAGTTTGCACGCAACAGAGGAGAGCTGTCAGTCTGTGTGAGATGTCGAGTGGAAAAGATTGTTCCCACAGGATCTCAACTCGTATATCCAGCCCACAGTGTCTTTCCTTGAGAGCCAGCAGTAATTCTGTCGACCGTCTCTGCAGACAGTTGTTGCACTCTTTCTTTTGTATAGCCTTGGCTTGAGCATAAGCTTTAAAGATGTCTCCATAATCACAGGTCACTGGTTTCTTATCCACACACTTACCATATTCTTGAGGCACGTCTCTCACTGTCCGGTCTCCATGACATTGACAGCTGTAATGACAGTGACAGTTTCATGTGAGAAGTGGTGCAGTGAACTCACCGTAACTGTCAGACCAGCCGACCCTCCCAGGTGCATACAAACAAATCTTCAAGATGCACCTCAGTAACACTTCATAATAACTTTTCAAATGTACTTACTGTGTAAGTTTAAGTTTATTTCGTTTTAAAGAAATTAATAAGCAAGGATGCATTAAATTGCTCAAAACTGACAATAAACAGTATGTTGAGAAATGTATTTTTTTCACCAAAACTATTCATTCATTCTTCAAAATTTTACCCTATTCATATAAAGACTAACAAAAAGCATACTAAAACCTACAACAGTTCAAACACTCATAATTACATACACATACCATTATGTAAGTGTTAAAATATGAAAAATACTGGATAGCTCTCAGCTCTGTTGCTTTTTTCACTTATTTTTCACACTCTTAAACAGACATATGGAAACATTCACAAACTGACAAAAGTGCGCACACACACACACACAGACGCTGTTCATTGTGTTCATTGTGTCTGTTTACTCTGAATGCAAATAGCTAACTTTGTTGGCAAAGGCTGCTTTCACTAACTCCACCCAGTGCTCAGATATTTACCTTTAGTACAAATAGCATATTACTTCTGTTTATACTTTGTGTGTATCGCATCTGCTACAATTTACAGTACACTCAGTGTAAATGACAGCTACCTTTCTTTACACTTAGTGTAACTAGATGTGGTCTTTAGCAAAATGTTAATGCAATGTTCATGAAAACATTTGAAATATTGGTAATTTTGTGATTTTTGACAAATATAAGGAGTGAGACCAGTGAGGGTAACAAAAGAGAGAGCTTATGGCCCTTATAGTGTAAGTTAATATATATATATATATATATTCCCAATACAGGGTGGTTCTCTTTCCACAGTGGTATTTAGCATTCTGGCTGTATATTGGCTTAATAGTGACATGATTAGAAGTTAATTGAATTTGCAATAACAGCAGGCTTTGCCTTGGTGTTTCAGGCCTACCAGCTACCTGTCCTTGTAATTGGCTATAATGTGATTTGTGTACATTATTGTAAGCTGCAATGTAGTGCAAAGTGCAAATAACTGGCTCATGGCTTGTCTAATCATCGAATAGTGTTTGTCTTTAAATGTATTTAATGCCTCACTATGAATATTAATTTCTTCATCGGTCCTAACAGGACTAAAAGTTAATAAGTGCAAATATTCATGAAAAGCGTGACAGTCAGAGAATCGTTCTGTGACGCATATAAACTCAATTAACCAGATGAAAGAAAGGATCTGAAAATCTGGTCAGGTTCGGAAAAGTGTGACATTCAATTTCATGTACTCATTTAAAAATTCTAACAGTGACTTTCCAGTGAGGGTCAACATCGATAATGTTTAACAAAATCATTATGCATTCTCCAAACATGCATAGGCAGCGCAGTTCTCATTACTCTCCTGAGCAATAACAGGAATGAACTCCACACCTTCTCAGAGGGAATAAGGGGGGGCTAAGATAGAGTATTAAAGCAAGGATGAATGCAAGAGAGAAAAGCCCCTGGCAATCCCAGGCCCCCCTGCCGCTCCTGACATGAAAATTCCTTGCTGAATAATGAGCTTCTCCATTCCAGTAAATCCCTGCATTTGAGATTGGCGCTGCAGTGTTTTGTGTGCACTGCTGTATTATGTGATCGCTTCTCCGAGCTGAGCCATTTATGCATATTTTGCTTGGTGTTGCCATCGCTGGTTAGGATTAACTGCCTGTGATAAATGTGCCATCTGCACAGTCTAGAGAGCATTGTTTTAGTTTAGTTTGCTGGGTGTTCTCTAGACTGCTGTGTATTAATAACAGCGGCATTTTCAAGTCATTTGTGTCTAATCAAAATATGCTGCTGTTTCTTGAGTTAGTTAAAGGGGTCATATGATGCGATTTACATTTTTCCTTTCTCTTTGGAGTGTTACAAGCTCTTGGTGCACAAAGAAGATCTGTAAAGTTGCAAAGACTAAAGTCTCAAATCCAAAGAGATATTCTTTATAAAAATTAAGAGTCAATCACACCCTCCTAAAACCCACTGATGATTCAAGCGCGAGTTTTGAGCAGTGTAGAGTAGCGCTTGTTGTTTGTCGTTTCTCTAATTACAAATGCAAACATGGTTTTATGTTTGTGCAGCGCGATACGCAATGCGTTAAAAGACAGTATAAGTCATTATAATCAGTAATTATGTCCCCACTGGATGCTACAAATGCCTCGTTTGTAATGGGTTTTATTGGTTTTGTCTTGTCACGCCGGGACTCGGCATCACAGTATGTTAAGGGGCGTAACATTTCTGTCACACTCTTGAGGCATTCGGCCAATCACAACGCACTGGACAGCTGGCCAATCACAGCACACCTCGCTTTTCAGAACGATGAGCTTTGTAAAAATCAA
>NW_015642206.1:49868-55798 GCF_001515625.1 Sinocyclocheilus rhinocerous | reverse complement strand
TTTAATTTGGTTTTGTTTGTGTATGTTTTATGACTCTCAAAGCCGTGATTCCCATCCACTTACATTGTATGACTGACAGACTGCAACGGTTTAAGTTAAAAATCTCTGTTTGTGTTCTACTGAAGAAACAAAGTCACCTACATCTTGGATGCCCTCGGGGTAAGCAGATACACATAAAATCTTCATTGTTGGGTGAACTATCCTTTTAATAAAAATCGGAGCGTCTATTTGTTGGCAGAGGCTATTTACACTAGCTCCACCCACAAACGTGTGAAAGGGATGTTCGACACAATAAAAGACAGCAGACAATTGTCAGCTCCAATGGCGTAGATGGTAAAGCACGTATCATAGTCTTTTTGACACGATCGACCCGGGTTTGAATCCGCCTTTTACCAAACTTTTTTTCTCCCTTTTCAAATCTCATATCATACCGGAAAGGCATTTATTTTCAATAAAAATATAGGAAATAATCAAAAATTTGAAAATAAAGTATCGGGTAGGGTTAGGGTAGGTGTAGGGAGGGCTTGTCCCAATAAGGTGGTTTAATAATTTGAATTAAAATTATAATTTACACTCAATACGTTATAAACACTGCATACTGTTTCATAATGTACAATAATACTGAGGTGCAGATAATTGCCACTATTTGCAATAAGTAGTATGAATAGCAGACAATCCTGCTATTTTAACATAGTGTAAATCTATCACTATCTGCACTTAGTGTAAATAGCATATTGTTAAAAATACTGCTATTTTCACTTAGTGTAAATAGAATCCATTGCTATTAGCACTTAGTATAAATATCATCCATCACTATTTGCACTTAGTGTAAATAGCATCTAATTGTAGTATAAATAGCAGGAAAATCCTGCTATTTTAACATTGTGTAAATATAAGCTATAGCTATTTGCACTTAGTGTAAATAGCATATCACTAAAAAAAAAGCTGCTATTTGCACTTAGTGTAAATAGCATCCATCGCTATTTGCACTTAGTGTAAATAGCCTCTATCGCTATATTTTGATAACTGGTATACTTAAAGTTTTCCTAAGTTGGAACAACTAATTTTGTTCTTAATGCACTTTAATTGTGCAGAAGTAGTGCTGAAGTCCAACTAAAGATCTACTGAATTATATTTGATTGTGCTAAAGTGGAACTATTGCAGGTACACAAAGTCATAAGACGTTGATATTTGGTTAGGTTTAGGTCGGGACGTCGGGTGACCAAAATTCAATGTCATACCAACGTCTAATATCAATGTTGATATGACATCTTATATCGACGTCAGGTGACGTTGATATTTTGTTGTTTTTAGGTTGTGTTGCAACACAACCAAAACTCAACGTTGATCCAACGTCAAAATGATGTCAAATGCTGATATTTAGTCATCAGGTAAGGCAACCAAAATCTAACGTATGTTAGACGTCATAATGGTTACGTCCAATCAACGTCACATTCTAACATCATTAGAAGTTGATCTTTTGTTAGTTTTAGGTTGTGGCATTAACTGTTCAACGTCTGTTTAACGTCATAATGGTAACGTCCACACAACGTCACGTTCTAACATCAATAGATGTTGATCTTTTGTTAGTTTTAGGTTGTGGCATTAACTAACCTAAATCCAACGTCAAGCCAACGTCTCAAGCCAAGGTCAATCTGATGTCAAATACTGACATTTAGTCTTGAAGTATGGCGACCAAAACCCAACGTCTTTTTAACGTCATAATGGTAAAGTCCACATAACGTGAAATTCCAAAATCAATAGACGTTGATCTTTTGTTGGTTTTAGGTTGTGGCATTGACTAACCACAATCCAAAGTCGAGCCATCGTCTCAAGCCAACGTCATCCTGATGTCAAATACTGACATTTAGTCTTGAGGTATGGCGACCAAAACCCAACGCCTTTTTAACGCCATACTAGGCTTGTTTGAGATTAGCAAAATCTGCATAGAACCGATCACCGGTGATCACCGCGAGATGCATGCCGGTTAGAAAAGTGTCCGAGTTAAGTCTGACTTGCTCTGATGTCATGCTGACGTGTACCAAAAAACTCTCGCGACAGCGAGGCGGTTGTCCCTGGGTTCCATTCGGAAGGGCTCTTCCCTATGCCCTGATCACTTCAAAGGGTTTAGTGAGAGCTTCGAAGGGTTGAAGGGTGTAGGGGACCAAACAACTGTTTCTTGAAGTGCCCTTCTGCGTCATCATCACGTGCCCACACGGAGGCGCTGTCATCATGCAAAGAATCTGCACAAAGGATCATGGGGGCCCGAAGTGTCCATCAGTTGTCCCCATCGAATGCCTTCATTCCAAAGGGCCCTTTGAAGTGGCCAGTTTTGAGCGCTTCGGTTTGGAATGACCCTTCAATATGGCGACCATAATTGTTTTCACTCCGAAGTGCCCTTCGGAGGGCGATATATCTCCTTTGGAACGCACCGAATGTCTGATTGTGCAGCGGAGTGCAGTTACTCTCCACCGACTGCGCTGATCAAAAGCATGATGGGAAACGACTGACTGATGACCTTAATGATGATCTTAATGCTCATTGGTTTAGACAACTGTGATGGCTTCTGCTTATGACTGATAACGGAAGTGAGAGGAAAGTGTTTATTACGTTTGAAATATGGGTATTTTTTTAATATGGGCGACTTGTGGACTGTTCAACTGCAACACCCGCTGACTGCAATGATAGAGCTTGGAATAGCCAGGACAATTTTTAATATAACTCCGACTGGATTCCTCTGAAAGAAGAAAGTCATATACACCTAGGATGCTTCGAGGGATGCTTTTGTTGGTTTTAGGTTGTGGCATTAACTAACCAAAATCCAACGTCAAGCCAACATCATATTGACATCAAATACTGACATTTAGTCTTGAGTTATTGTGACCAAAACCCAATGTCTCCTAAACGTCATAATGGTAACGTTCACAAAATTTCAAATTCTAACATCCATAGATGCTGATCTTTTGTTGGTTTTAGGTTGCGCCATTACCTAACCAAAATTCAACGTCAAGCCTACGTCTCAAACCAACATCATATTGACGTCAGATACTGACATTTAGTCTTGGTGACCAAAACCCAACATCTCCTAAACGTCATAATGGTAACGTCCACACAATTTCAAATTCTAACATCCGTAGACGCAGATGTTTTGTTGGTTTTAAGTTGTGGCATTACCTAACCAAAATGCAACGTCAAGCCAACGTCTCAAGCCAACATCATATTGACGTCAGATACTGACATTTAGTCTTGGTGACCAAAACCCAACGTCTCCTAAACCTCATAAGGGTAACGTCCACACAACGTCAAATTCCAGCATCAACAGACTTTGATCTTTTGTTGGTTTTAGGTTGTGGTATTAAATTAACCAAAATCCAGCATCAAGCCAACATCAAGTTGACGTCAGCTACTGACATGTAGTTTTTCACAAGTTCATACTTACATATAATAAATAGAGTAAAGGTTATGCGTATTTGGTGTGCTGTCTGAGGGGAGGGCTTCGAGCTTGGAATTTTGTCCCGAACCCAGAGTACCCATGCCCATACTAACAGTTTAGCATTCTTCTTTTTAAAGTACATCTTATTAGTTTTATATTTAGGTGTATTTTTACATTCAAACTCTGTAATTCTGGATACAAACATAGCTAACATTTTCATTTTCAACAATGCATAGTCTGTTTTTAAAGAGTAAAGCTGCACTGCTCTCCAGGTTGAAATTTTCAGGCCTCTGCCCACACACCAGTTGATCCATATTGCTTTACAAAGGAAATTGTGAACAGAGAAAAGCACACATATTCTTTACAAGCTAAAACTCCCCAAAAACACCCACTGACTTTCACAAAAACACTCATACAACCATCTTAAAATATTGATTATATGTTATCTGGGGCTAGTTGCATAAAAAGTTTAGAATGGTCTTAAGTTAGTCTTTAAGACTGGCCATTTTTTTAAAGTAAAAGTATAGTAGATTAGCATGGTTAAATCCAAAAATAAGACTGATTTTTTCATTGGCTAACTGCTAGTTGGTCAAACTCGTACTTAAGACACTGTCTTAACATAGAGGCTATGCAACTGGCCCCAGATCAGAATATGCATTTGTTATTTGTGTGCGAGAAACCCTTACCTAATGAGAAATTTGAAACTAGAAAAGGCAGAGCATGGAGAAGCTGGCACACAACGTCAAAAGACGTTAACATTTGGTTGCATTTTGATTGCGATGTCAGGTGACCAGAATTCCATGTCAATTCAACGTCTAATACTAATGTTAATTTGACGTCCAATACCGACGTCTGCTGATGTTGATATTTTGTTGATTTTACATAGGTTGTGTTGTAAAGTAATCTAAATCCAACTTCAAGCCAACGTCTGAAGCTAATGTCAAATCAACATCAAATACTGACTTGTAGTTAGGCGGTATGATGAGCAATATCCAATGTCAATGTCATATTAACACCATCCACACAACTTAAAATTCTAACATCATTAGATGTTGATATTTTGTTGGTTTTAGGTAGTGTTGTAAAGTAACCAAAATTCAACGTCAAGCCAACGTCTCAAGCCATCATCAAATAATGACATTTAGTTAGGCGGTATGGTGACCAAAATCCAACGTATCCTAAACACCACAATAATAATGTCCAGACAACGTCAAATTCTAACATCATAAGACGTTGATATTTTGTTGGTTTTAGGTAGTGTTGTAAAGTAACAAGAATTCAACGTCAAGCCAAAGTCAAATTGACGTCACATACTGACATGCTTGTCTGCCGAGGCCACAGGAGGGCGCAATGAGCAAAATAATGCAGCGCATTAAATTGCCAATGCAAAGGGAATAACCGTCTATAAAAAGAAAAACGTGCATTTACGTCTAAATTAACTCATATAAATCAAACATAATTTCGTAAATTGCATAAACAATTATGAACAAAACAGCATCATGTATTTATGCATTGCTTAATACAAAGAGCCGAATTGCCCATCACACAGATTGCCTTTAAAAACAGGGTTCTGACGTCAACCAGATTTTCATTTTCAACCGAAATGCAACGTCTTACCAACGTTGGAGATTGACGTCAATCTGACGTTGTGTTCTGACGTAAACCAGATTTTCATTTTCAACCGAAATGCAATGTCTTACCAACGCTGGAGATTGCTGTCAATCTGACGTTGGATTGTGACGTCAACCAGATTTTCATTTTTAACCGAAATGCAACTTCTTACCAACGTTGGAGATCGACGTTAGTCTAACGTTGTGTTCTGACGTCAACCAGATTTTCATTTTCAACTGAAATGCAGCATCTGATAATGTTGGAGATTGCCGTCAGTCTAACGTTGGGTTCTGACGTAAACCAGATTTTCATTTTTAACCGAAATGCAACGTCTTACCAACTTTGGAGATTGACGTCAGTCTAACGTTGTGTTCTGACGTCAACCAGATTTTCATTTTCAACCGAAATGCAGCGTCTGATAATGTTGGAGATTGATGTCAGTCTAACGTTGGGTTCTAACGTCAACCAGATTTTCATTTTCAACCGAAATGCAACGTCTGATAACGTTGGGTTCTGACGTCAACCAGATTTAAATTTTCCACTGAAATGCAACGTCTTACCAACGTTGGAGATTGACGTCAATCTAACGTTGTGTTCTGACGTAAACCAGATTTTCATTTTCAACCGAAATGCAATGTCTTACCAACGTTGGAGATTGCTGTCAATCTGACGTTGGATTGGGACGTCAACCAGATTTTCATTTTTAACCGAAATGCAACGTCTTACCAACTTTGGAGATTGACGTCAGTCTAACGTTGTGTTCTGACGTCAACCAGATTTTCATTTTCAACCGAAATGCAACGTCTTACCAATTTTGGAGATTGCCGTCAATCTGACGTTGGGTTCTGACGTAAACCAGATTTTCATTTTCAACCGAAATGCAACG
>NW_015642206.1:37876-39922 GCF_001515625.1 Sinocyclocheilus rhinocerous | reverse complement strand
GTTCTGACGTAAACCAGATTTTCATTTTCAACTGAAATGCAGCGTCTGATAATGTTGGAGATTGACGTCAGTCTAATGTTGGGTTCTGACGTAAACCAGATTTTCATTTTCAACCGAAATGCAACGTCTTACCAATTTTGGAGATTGCCATCAATCTGACGTTGGGTTCTGACGTAAACCAGATTTTCGTTTTCAACCGAAATGCAACGATTTACCAACATTGGAGATTGACGTCAGTCTAACGTTGGGTTCTAACGTCAACCAGATTTTCATTTTCAACTAAAATGCAACGTCTTACCAACTTCTTATACGTTTGGTATACTTAAAATATCTTGCATTTAAAGACCAATATTATTCAAAGATCATACTTAACATTTTAAGAAATGTGTGCACAAGTAGTAGTCCAAATAAAGTTTAATTATAATTTTATATCAGTAAGTCTCAAGCGATATGTAAGTAAACAATTTTAATAGATTTTTACTATACTTAGTATGAGGGTGGCTAACCGCACACTGATCCACTCAAGACTAAAAAGTAAGATAAAGCAGTAACGACAATACCAATTTTTTACAAAAAACGAGAGAGTTCTAGTTCTTCATTCATACCCTCAGGAAATAAAGATTTAAGTTCAAAGATCCAGAAAGCCTCCCTTTGCAACAACTTCTTATTTCTATCTCCGCCTCTTCTATGAGGTAGAATCCTCTCGATGCCCAGGAAGTTCATGTCAGACAAAGAGTGGTTGGCAGGCTTAAAGTGACGAGAAATTGAAGATGTATCATCCTGTCTCCTAATGGCACTTGTGTGTTCAATCATTCTTGTGCGTAATGCACGTATAGTTTTGCCAACATATAATGTCAATAACATATGTACTTTTCAGTCTTGAGTGGATCAGTGTGCGGTTAGCCACCCTCTTGCTCATTTTCAAATATCCTACTGGCTCTACGCACCTGCAGAACAAGGAACTATTTATTTATATATTTTTTGGAGCGCTACAATTTTCTCGAGTTTTACTATACTTAGTATGAAATCAATTTTAAATGTATTTTGAATATATTACTTTTTAGGGTTATCTTAATTTAATTAAGTAAATTGAATTGTACATTTAATTGTAAATTCAATTTGAAGTAAATTTTGGCAGTTAACAAATACAGTAAGATCTATGTGCTAAGGTAACTAACAAAGAGCTTGACACTGTTTTGGAATATGCAAAGTATTTGCTCTTCAAATAAAGCAGCATGCAGCTCTGCTTAATATAATCAGCTACTGAGTTTTTAATGTTAAAAAAAATAACTTATTTGAGTAAAACGAACTTGTTTCATTTAATAAATTTCACTGACAAGTTTTACATTGTTGCTTTATGGTGTATTTATTCTCAATTATGAAAATATTTTAATAAATGTCTTTTAAATGACATATCACATTATATTACCGATGCTAAATTTGGTCAAATTAAAGGGTTACTCCACCCTAAAATGAAATTGTTGTCTTTAATCACTTACCCCCATGTCGTTCCAAACCCGTTAAAGCTTTGTTCGTCTTCGGAACTCAATTAAAGATATTTTGGATGAAAACCGGGAGGCTTGTGACTGTCCCATTGACTGCCAAGTAAATTACACTGTCAAGGTCCAGAAAAGTATGAAAGACATCATCAGAATAGTCCATGGTTTAACCGTAACGTTATGAAGCGACGAGAATACTTTTTGTACGCGAAGAAAACAAAAAATAATGACTTTATTCAACAATTCCTCTCCTCTGTGTCTGTCCGCATCACCGTAGCGTTATTTTAGAGAATATGAGCTGAACGCAAGCAGCATACGCTCTTCTGTGTCAGCTTTGGAACTTGACACACTTTAAAAATACTAAAATCTAGTATAGTTCATTTAGTTCAACCACTAACTTGGTTTACTGTGTAACAGTAATTTAGAATCTACAATTTAATAAAAATAACCATGTTTTTTGTCAGAAAACTGACACACAATCGACAACTGAATAAAACCCTCAACAGAATACAATGCAATCACTAAACTAAATATACATCTTACTAAC
>NW_015642206.1:1187-37167 GCF_001515625.1 Sinocyclocheilus rhinocerous | reverse complement strand
TCTTTTTAATTTTTATAAATTGCATTGTGCAAAAGT
Organism: Sinocyclocheilus rhinocerous; assembly: GCF_001515625.1. NCBI lineage: Eukaryota > Metazoa > Chordata > Actinopteri > Cypriniformes > Cyprinidae > Sinocyclocheilus > Sinocyclocheilus rhinocerous. The sequence goes on along the minus strand of NW_015642206.1, from coordinate 37,131 downwards.
GCAAAGTGCATGTGAGTTTAAAAAAATGGACACCAGCAAGCAAGCAAATGTTTCAGCACATTGCTATCTTCAGTGCTCACTTAACAAACAACAGTCACCCTTTTTAAGTAGGTCAACAATTAAAGACAATCAGCTGAATTCAATTATCTCAGGTAAACCTCAATTAATCACAAGCAGAATTTCACGAAAGTTTGATCATTCACATATATAGCAGAAATGTACAAGTATACAACTTCAAAGAATGACCAAACATTACAAATACAACAAACACAGCAGGAGAGAGAGAAGATAAAGCAGTAAGGACAATACCAATTTTTACAAAAAACAAGAGAGTTCTAGTTCTTCATTCATACCCTCAGGAAATAAAGATTTAAGTTCAAAGATCCAGAAAGCCTCCCTTTGCAACAACTTCTTATCTCTATCTCCGCCTCTTCTATGAGGTAGAATCCTCTCGATGCCCAGGAACTTCATGTCAGACAAAGAGTGGTTGGCAGGCTTAAAGTGACGAGAAATTGAAGATGTATCATCCTGTCTCCTAATGGCACTTGTGTGTTCAATCATTCTTGTGCGTAATGCACGTATAGTTTTGCCAACATATAATGTCAATAACATATGTACTTTTCAGTCTTGAGTGGATCAGTGTGCGGTTAGCCACCCTCTTGCTCATTTTCAAATATCCTACTGGCTCTACGCACCTGCAGAACAAGGAACTATTTATTTATATATTTTTTGGAGCGCTACAATTTTCTCGAGTTTTACTATACTTAGTATGAAATCAATTTTAAATGTATTTTGAATATATTACTTTTTAGGGTTATCTTAATTTAATTAAGTAAATTGAATTGTACATTTAATTGTAAATTCAATTTGAAGTAAATTTTGGCAGTTAACAAATACAGTAAGATCTATGTGCTAAGGTAACTAACAAAGAGCTTGACACTGTTTTGGAATATGCAAAGTATTTGCTCTTCAAATAAAGCAGCATGCAGCTCTGCTTAATATAATCAGCTACTGAGTTTTTAATGTTAAAAAAAATAACTTATTTGAGTAAAACGAACTTGTTTCATTTAATAAATTTCACTGACAAGTTTTACATTGTTGCTTTATGGTGTATTTATTCTCAATTATGAAAATATTTTAATAAATGTCTTTTAAATGACATATCACATTATATTACCGATGCTAAATTTGGTCAAATTAAAGGGTTACTCCACCCTAAAATGAAATTGTTGTCTTTAATCACTTACCCCCATGTCGTTCCAAACCCGTTAAAGCTTTGTTCGTCTTCGGAACTCAATTAAAGATATTTTGGATGAAAACCGGGAGGCTTGTGACTGTCCCATTGACTGCCAAGTAAATTACACTGTCAAGGTCCAGAAAAGTATGAAAGACATCATCAGAATAGTCCATGGTTTAACCGTAACGTTATGAAGCGACGAGAATACTTTTTGTACGCGAAGAAAACAAAAATGACGACTTTATTCAACAATTCGTTTCCTCTGTCTCTCCGCTTCACCGCAGCGCCATTTTGGAGAATATCTGCTGAACGCAAACTGCGTACGCTATTCTGTGTCAGCCAGTCAGTCACAACCTCCTGTTTTTCATCCAAAATATCTTAAATTGTGTTCCGAAGATGAACAAAGCTTTTACGGGTTTGGAACGACATGGGGGTAAGTGATTAATGACAACATTTCCATTTTGGGGTGGAGTAGCCCTTTAACATTTCCCATTCTTTGTGTTTTCAGTTAGCCTACCAGTTTAGTACAGCACAGAATGTTAAAGAAAATATTTTTTGAACAAGATATCACAATAATTCACTATACCACAATAACAATAATGATTTGCTGATTTGACATTTTGACAACGAGTCATGTTCACATGGACCTCTCAGCAGAAAAATGCTGTTAAATTTAGAGGGCTGCACCTAATGTCTTTCTTGTATCTGGATGACTTAGTGACTTGCTTTCAGGTAGCGTTGATATAGGGCATCATTGTCTATAAGGGCCATATGTTCAGCTTACTGTTATTTTCTCCTTGTTTCTTCCCTTTGCTGTTTCCCCTCTGTTTGTTTTCATCTGTCTTTCTCTCCATGCAGGGAGCATCACAATCAGCAACGAATGATGGGATACGAGGCCCTGAAGCAACTAAAGCGTTCCAAACACCTGCCAAACCACACAAACACACACACACACATACTATCCAACTTCTTCCTCATTCTTCAACACACTCTTGCAGAGGTAGCCTTGAATCCCCAATGTGCTTGTTTTGTATTTGTCAGCAGAAACAGGTCTGCCGATGCCCTCTGTTCAAATCCAGCGGTACATGCTCAGCCTTTAAATATCTTACCAAGGACCGAGGGTGCTGTGCACTTTGGATGCAAATGAACGAATTACAGTGACAGGATGGGATTGTGTAGGGCTGGTAAAGAATATCAGGAGGCCAGTTTAATGCCTCATCTGAACAACACTCCTTTTTACAGGTGCCAGTCTAACGCTTTATCAAAAGCATTAGACTGGCTAGAAGGTAGAAGGTTGCTTTGTTTTACATTCTTAAGTCCGATTCGTTATACTAAGACTTTTGCACCCATATGAGCACCCCCTGCCACTTTTTGTACGCGAAGAAAACAAAAATGACGACTTTATTCAACAATTCGTTTCCTCTGTCTCTCCGCTTCACCGCAGCGCCATTTTGGAGAATATCTGCTGAACGCAAACTGCGTACGCTATTCTGTGTCAGCCAGTCAGTCACAACCTCCTGTTTTTTATCCAAAATATCTTAAATTGTGTTCCGAAGATGAACAAAGCTTTTACGGGTTTGGAACGACATGGGGGTAAGTGATTAATGACAACATTTCCATTTTGGGGTGGAGTAGCCCTTTAACATTTCCCATTCTTTGTGTTTTCAGTTAGCCTACCAGTTTAGTACAGCACAGAATGTTAAAGAAAATATTTTTTGAACAAGATATCACAATAATTCACTATACCACAATAACAATAATGATTTGCTGATTTGACATTTTGACAACGAGTCATGTTCACATGGACCTCTCAGCAGAAAAATGCTGTTAAATTTAGAGGGCTGCACCTAATGTCTTTCTTGTATCTGGATGACTTAGTGACTTGCTTTCAGGTAGCGTTGATATAGGGCATCATTGTCTATAAGGGCCATATGTTCAGCTTACTGTTATTTTCTCCTTGTTTCTTCCCTTTGCTGTTTCCCCTCTGTTTGTTTTCATCTGTCTTTCTCTCCATGCAGGGAGCATCACAATCAGCAACGAATGATGGGATACGAGGCCCTGAAGCAACTAAAGCGTTCCAAACACCTGCCAAACCACACAAACACACACACACACATACTATCCAACTTCTTCCTCATTCTTCAACACACTCTTGCAGAGGTAGCCTTGAATCCCCACACAACGGCCTACCAGCCATCAGAATGTGCTACCAGCTTCAAAAAAAGTCAAATTAGTAACTGAGGTGGGGAATTCAGTACAACAGAACGTCAGGATACCAGTTTAATGCCTCATCTGCTGGATGCTCCTTTTCACAGTCTAAAGTCTGCTTCATTACACTAGGACTTTTGCACCCATTCAAGCCAGGGAATGATCACCCCCTGCTGGCTGGACTAAAACTAGCTGCAGCAGCAAGCTACATTTTCACAAATGGTCTCCCACCAGTGTACTGACCAGGTTCTGGCCTGCTTAGCTTTAGTGAGGAGCCAGACTCTGCCTACTGCATGCCACAGCTATGTTCGTAGCCTGCACCTTAATAAAGCTGCTCTAATAGAGGGGTAGTGCATCCTGACATGCTCAATGAGGCCATCAGGAAGCGCTACCAGCTTAAACAATGAGGTCAAATTCATGATTAAGGTGGGGAATTAATGACAACAGAATGTCAGGAGGCCAGTTTAATGCCTCACCTGAACGACGCTCCTTTTTACATGTGCCGGTCTAACGCTTTATCTGAAGGTTGCTTTGTTTTACATTCTGAAGTCCGATTCGTTATACTAAGACTTTTGCACCCATACAAGTCAGGGAATGAGCACCCCCTGCTGGCCGGACTAAAACTAGCTCCAGCAGCAAGAAAGTTTTTCACAACGGCCTACCAGCCATCAGAATGTGCTACCAGCTTCAAAAAGAAAACAAAGTCAAATTCGTAACTGAGGTGGGAAATTCATGACAACAGAATGTCAGGAGGCCAGTTTAATGCCTCATCTGCAGGATGCTCCTTTTCACAGTCTAAAGTCTGCGTCATTACACTAGGAATTTTGCACCCATTCAAGCCAGGGAATGATCACCCCCTGCTGGCTGGACTAAAACTAGCTGCAGCAGCAAGCTACATTTTCACAAATGGTCTCCCACCAGAGTACTGACCAGGCTCTGGCCTGCTTAGCTTTAGTGAAGAACCAGACTCTGCCTACTGCATGCCACAGCTATGTTCGTGGCCTGCACCTTAATAAAGCTGCTCTAATAGAGGGGTAGCGCATCCTGACAAGCTCAATTCGGCCATCAGGATGCGCTACCAGCTATTCCAACAATGAGGTCTAATTCATTATTAAGGTGGGGAATTAATGAAAACAGAATGTCAGCATGCTAGTTTGATGCCTCATCTGGACGACGCTCCTTTTTAAAGGTGCTGGTCTAACGCTTTATCCTTGAGTCTCACCTTGTGGTGAGAGCAGGGACTGTATCTGTAACTGTCATCACAGCAGGACAGATTAATCCATATAGCTCAGCATGTGCAGTTCTGGTTACAGGCCTGATGAACCCGCGACCTTCCTTTTAGCAGAGAGGAAAGGAGGAGACGAACGAGAGGGTGGGTGTGGGTCTACAGTGGAGGAAGGTTGTCTAGGCATAAAGAGAACTGAATCTGACACCTGCTGTGAAATGTCATTTCCAGAGTTGGTTGTCTAAAACTGGAGTTTCAAAAATGTGTTTTTGCCCCAAAATACATTATCTCTCAATGGCATCTCAGTTCATCATTTAACATTTGTCATTGGGAACCCCTACCATCCAAAGCTGCCTTTATGCTTTTGGCTAAAGTTGGCTCAAGCGCATAACTTGCATTTGAGAAATGAGAGGTAATTTAATTTGCACCTAAATTGTCCCCTTGAAAGGATAGTTCCCCAAAAATGAAGGTTCTATCATCATTTAGTTGGTTACAAACTTGACTTGAACTTTCTTTCTTCTGTGGAACACAAAAGAAGATATTTTGAGACTCAAAATGCCTACTTCCGTTCTATATAGTGGGCGAAAAGCAGTATGTGAGCCGAGTATGTCCAAATTCATAATACTCATACAACGTACCTGGATGACTAATAATTTCTAGCAAGATTCTAAATTTGCATCTGATGAACACTTTACTATCCCACGAGGCCACGGGAGATGATTTGTGAATGGCAGTGAAGTATGCAATTGATGCAGTAGGTCAAGTCATAGTGACGTGATGGAAATGTAATTAATTTAAACACATTCATATTATATACAGTAGAACATACTTTTTAATGGTTATGAAGAAAGTTGTAGTTGTTCAAACCGAATGTAGAAAGTTATCCAAACCAAATATAGTATATTCTATACAGTATTCAGTTAGGAACAGTTTTTTTTTCTTCATCCATACATAGAAGGTCTGTGTGGTTTCTTGTTGTTTTGTACTCCACTGGCTGTCACTGTATATGTGCAAAATCTGTTGATACATTCTTCAAAATAGCATCTTTTGTGTTCCATAGATGAAAAAAAAGTCATACAGGTTTGGAACAACATAAGGGTGAGTAAACAGTGACTAAATATTCATTTTTTAGGTGAACTATTGCTTTAAATTAAAAAGGCTCATGAGAGTTAACAGCAGGTGTCAGTAAAACCACTTCAGATGTGTTTGTGTGTTTCTCTACACACAAATACAAATTTTGTAAATAAATGTACCACAAGATATCACTACCAGTTTTGGCTGAACAAAATGGTGTCTTTGCCAATGACATTCTGACTTTAGCATGACTCGCTTTGAAACTGGTTTTAGGAATGTCTGAAAAGTCTGAGTCCACACTGAAACTGTAGTTTTAAATAATTGTTTAAAAAAAATTTAAACCGCAATTAACAAGACGTTTCTGAAAAATTGAATTCAAAGAAATGTTACGTTGAGAAACAAATAAAAGATATGAAAAATTCAAAAGATTTCAAGGTCATTAATCAATATGACATTGACCATGTGAACTCCTTTGAACAAGGCCAGACCTCCACAAGATGTTCTTTGAGAAATGGATGAATATCATTTCTAATTCAAAAACAAAACAAAAAAGTTAAATGCAAAATAGCAGTATTTTTGCTAGTGGTCTCGGACCTTTGGACTTTTGCATTTTGATGAAACACTAAAAACACATGTAAATAAATATTTTTTTAAACCTAGATATTTGCTGCTGGAGCATGTTCACATTGGACTGCATTTTCTGGAGATATCATCAATTCACACACTTTCTTGAACACTTTGTATCTCTACTCTTATTATTCTGCAACGCCTCCATTCCACGGATATCTACCATCTTATCCTTGTGTATTTTACATCCACTGCTCAAGACACCATTCTCAATGCTTGATTGTACTGATGGTGTCCAGTTGTCTTCCCATACTGTAGACTTGTTAGTCCTTTATGACATCTGGCAAAGATTGGTGTTCTGAAAAGCTGAAAATAAGCTAGCCATTCCTCATTTTTTGCTTTAACTTATTCAGTCCAGTGAGTGTGCAGCTTCACTCCCACTAAGACTGTCAGTGTGAGCTGTCAGCATACATTCTCTAAGCTCTACAGTGTGTGCCGCTTTCTGACTATTTGAAATTCAGCAATGCAATTTCAATCAACCTTGGGGACACAAATAGAAAGACAGCGAATTAGTCAAACACAAGGCTGAGTAAACAAAACATACTGGGCTTTTTTTAACAATTATATATTTATTTCATCAAGATGTGAGGAAACAACTAAGTGAGGATAATTATGACCAAGTCAGAAAAACTGCAATTAATCAGCTACATTTGTGACTGTGCAATGTTTTATTAGTAATTGGTTAATGCGAGACAGTTTAATTAAATGAAAGGTATTTAATTCTTTATGTTTAACAAATCCTGCAGAATTTATTATAGATTTAATTTATCATAGATTCTGAAATTGTGAAACACCATGTTGATTTGTTAGTTAATCTCAGGTAATTGTCATCACACATTTTATAACAAAATATGTAAATTATATTGAATTATTGGGTTATTTTATCAGAGGGCAAGTGTGAGGTCTGATTATAAACAAGAGCTAAATAAACATTATGAATGTAAAATTTAAATAACAGAAATGTTTCTAATTTAATTGTAATTAAATGTTCCAGACATCCCAATCAGTTCAGCAAAGAATAATTAAATATATATGTCAGTCTCTTAAAAAACTACTTTTTAGTCAGATTGTGTGTGCACTGAAAAAAATTATACTAATTTTTTTTTTAAGGTAAGTGGTTGCAAACATTTTATTTTAGCTACATTTAATTAAAAAAAATATGTTGAAAGTTAGTCAACTACATTTATTTAAATGTAGCTAAAATAAATTGATTGCAGCCACTTACCTTAAAAATTTTAGTAAATTCAATGAATCATTTTTTTCAGTGTGTTTGAACTTCTTATCAGGCCGTTTTGATAAAGAAATTCCTTTGGCTCAGGTGTACACTTCAGATTTCCATTACAGCTTCTTGACAGCTTAGTGTCGGAGATTAATAATAAAGCCAAAGTTGTGACAGGTCTTAATTATTCAGACTTCAGATGCAGGAAACAGACTGGCTGATAAACATAAGCCACATTTCTTATTCAAATAGCTCAAACTTTCTATGAAATAAGCAAAGGTAGTTCTGTCATATAATCCTAAAAGTCACATAAAGATTATCCACATCTCTCAGGTCCTACAAAAGTAGATAATCAACACTTTTAACGGCTTCATCCCCAACTGGTCATATTGTGTCTTGACCACTGATTCCCTGTCTCCATTATTTGTTTCTGAAAGTGTTTAGTCTGGTATGGAGAGCAATGGTTTGCTTGAAACAGCAATCAACAGCAATCAAAATCTACAATTCAAAAGCCATTCAGTTATATTGCAGTGATATTGATTACTTTAGAGCCCTTCATTCCTCAGTGTAAGATTTGTTGTTTAAAACCTGAATTGCACTAATTGGCTGTATTGTGCTGAGGGTCTAAGTGTATCACCCTTTAATAGCTGCCATCAATATGTCAAGCAGAAGAGCCTTTTGATACGAACTGTCAAAAACACAATTAGTTCTTATTCCATTTTGGATTTCATTGGTCTGCAGTCCTCAAATCAACTTTAAATGTGCACCAACATATCCTGCTGTTGGACTCAAAAGAGGTGTCAATAATGTCATCTTACAAAAGTGTCTAAGAAGTTCCAATTGTCTCATATTTTGTGTTCTCTGAATAACTTTCCACTTACAAGCCACTCTTATCATTTGGCAGTGATGTGGTACAATGCGTTGAAATAGAAGCCTTCATCTGGTGCATCTGTTATGCTTTTCAAACCACCAATGAGACAGGCTTGAAATATACTTGCTATTGTATTATTGTTGGTGTGCTGGTAATGAGAGCAGTTTGAAAGCCCCGCTGTGGGAAATTTTTTGAGAATGAAATGCAATTGCTTTGAAATGTAGAGTAATGAAACTAATCATAATCACAACCTGCTCAAACCATCGCCTTTTTTACACAAAAGCACCAAGCAGTCTTGACAGGACAGAATATGACATCTCCTGTAACTAATCTTTAAAAAAAAAAATGCATTTTAACAAAAATAACAAATCAGCCGCATGGTATCCCAGTGGTTTTTAGTGGATGTATGTCAGTTCCCCCCAAATTTACAATGGTGTACCAGCAGAGAAGTTCATCACAGCTATGTTTGTCAACCAAAAGTGTCAAAATATTTCCTGATTACTTGTACAGGCTATATTAATATTCACTATCTACCATATTGAATATTATGATGTTTTGATTAGTATCTAAAAATGCCCATTTTCTGCCGTACTGAACAGCTGCTTTTAACCAAACAATGGTGTCAAGGTCAGGCAGCTGACAGCATGCCAAATAATTAAGCACACTTTAAAATAGACTTGTGTTATTGACCAAACAGACAGACAGATTATGTACAATGTGTTTTCCCACACTGGTGACGCGAACAAAGTGATCTCCTGTGAAAGAAAGCTATGAAATGGCCTAATTAACCTCTCAAGTGTCACAACACCCCAATGATTGATTGAATGTGCGCAAAGCAAAATATAAAGATTTGCCTTGTTATATTTCATATAGATTTTATGAGTGTTGAAGGACAATGACTGTTGGATATAAAATGCATCACATTTAGTGAGAAACACACTTGTGCATCATAGTCCAGGTTTCAATAAATGAGGACTAAAGGGAGACAAGCTGACAGGCCAATGCATTTGGCACAAGCTACTCTGTCAAGTGTCAAACCCCGTGGCTGCTCTCTTTGTGGCCTGTGCTTTTCACAGATGAGTGATGGAGACTGTTCACATCAGACCAGCTCACGGCAAACTCACAGAGGTCCTAATATACCTTGGCAAATCTTTAAAGAGTTTTCCCTTTTAACAAGTATATGCGATCTTTTTTTCTTTTGTACTTTGTGTCTTCCAATTTAATAAAATTACATTGTTTTTTGTTTTTTGCTTTGTATGAATATTTTCATGACATACTGTACATTAATATAAAGTTTTAAAAATCATTTCATTTTTATTTAAATATTTTCAAAAATCTGTTAATATGTTATTTTATGTCATTTCAAATACAAAAACATTATATATACATAAATGTATGGTATACATACCAATACAATGTATGGTATACATACCAACAATAATACTAATCTGGACAAAAAAAAAGCTTGATCTGAACATTATACAATCCAATAAGGCTACTTATAAATAATAAAACATTAAATAGAAGAAACCTTTTTTTCTTTCGCCATTACTGTTTTGATGTTTAACACCAGTCAGCATTATACTTTTTTCAAAGTAAAAAAAAATGTATTTATGATTTTCCTGTTTGCTGCATCCATAAATAATGGCTAGAATTTCAGGCACGCTCATTTGCAGTTGTAAATTGTTTTAGTTGAAATGCATGAAATTCAGCCATGAATATTCTTGGTAATATGACTGAAACACATTTTCCATTATACAAACCTAATGCATTACAATCCTCAGCCTGGCCGGCTGTGTGTGGGAATGCTTCATCAGCAACACATCAGTTCAAGTTTACCCCAATACGACTCCATTTTCTTTAAGGCAAAGGAGTCTTTCATCATCAACACATATTCACCCCCTGCAAATGCGGTGAAAAGCCTCTATAAGGTGCACTTTCCTATTGTAGCCCTTGCCGAAGCGTTTTTAATGAGGAAAGACATTGAGAGTTTAATTGCAAGGGGAAAACTGTGCTCTCCTTGGCTCTGAAAGATTAACCATTAGAGGAATTAGAGGAAATGGGAAGTGGCTAGCAGAGGAAAAAAAATGCCACAGGGTGCCATGGATCACTTTCCTTTTAATGGCCCGGCATCGATAAAAGCTTTTCTCCCCCTCCTGATCGTGACTCAAAACATAATTGACCTGTAAGGCCCTTAATGAACATCACATATCACAAGCCTCTGAAATTGTAGCATCTTATCAATGAGCCAGGCAGTCTGCCGGAACAAAATGAACACTCAACAGATGCCTGTTTTGTTGAAGGTCATGTTCCACAAACCAAACAAGCCCTCATCATTTGATGCATTGATATTACCTGTGGAACAAACCATTAGGAATAACACGTTTATTTGTACAGTGCCTTTTATATCTCAAGTACTTTCATGGGATATTAAAATGTGGAGACTGATGAAGGATATAATAGACTTACAAGATTCTGCATTTTAATAGTGCACTTAAAGAATGTTTTACATTTATTATTATTATTATTCATTTTTCCCATGATAGCACTGTTGAGGAGGGCTACACTGTTTTGACATGCTGAGCTAAAACTGGAGCACAATAACCTTTCCACTTGCAGTTCTGCCAGGATTCTTACGCCGGCGTGAACTGCGAGTTTGTATTGATTGAGTGTCCAGTGCGGCAGACATGGATGCCCTTTGTGCTCTAATTAGCAAAGCCGTGAAAAATGAGCACTGCTGCAGAGCTGATAAATGCATTTGTCAGAGTCTGACATGCACTGTGTTAACAGAGCTATTTCAGCACAAAATTCTTCCCGATAGGGTGAGGTCATGATGCTACCTACAGGGGTCAGTAACAGGGTGAGAGGAAGATAATAGGTAGCGTCCTACTCTGCTGTTTGAGTGACAGGAGCTAATGCTGAATATAAGGTGTTTAAAGTAATTGCTACATGAGTCTTTGGAATGCTGGTGTCAGGGTCCTGCCCTGACAGTCATGTTTGTTCTGTCTTTGTTTAACGTGTCTTTGTTTGTCTTGTGTCTGAACACATGGCTCTGTCTTTGTTTATTGGCCATGTGCTCCTCTTGTCCTACCCCCTTGTTTCCCTTTACCACGCCCCCTTGTTTAGCCCTTGTCTTGCCCTTATTTACTTGATTGCATCCACCTGTTCCTCATGTGCTTTCCTCCCTATTTATATAGTTCCCTTGCCCTCTTGTCTTTGCCGGTTTGTGGTCATTTTCACCCCTTCAGTCACTGGCTTTGTCTGTGGATGTGGCTGAGTATGTGTTCCTGTCTCCCTTCCTGGTTGGTCTTTGTCTTGTCTAGTCCTTTGTAGTTCCATGTTCTTGTCTTGCTCCTTTTTGCATTTTGTCTGTTTTTTGCCTTTTGCCCTTATTTTAGTATTTCAGTTCTTCTAGTCCTGATCTTTTTTGTTTTGCTTTTTTGTTTGATATTCTTTAAGTTAGTCATGTTGGTTAAATTGGTAATTATTTCTTTGTTACTTTACTTTTTTTTTTTTTTTTTTTTTTTTTTTTTTTTTTTTTTTTTTTTTTTTTTTTATCAGTTCTTTTTATTTTTCCCCCTGCCTGCATTGGAGTAATTTGTTTTCCTGTGGAGCCTTGTCTTGTCTTGTCTCTGTGTTGTTAGAGTTCCTGTCCTGACCTGTTCCTGCCACTGGTTCTCCCTGCCTGGTACTTGGTTCGCTTCAGAGTCTGCGGTCAACAGGTATCTGAGCTCAGCTCTGTGGTGCCTTGCTCGGTCTTCTCCGTCTGCCTGGTCTTGCTGCTTCCTCTGCTGCTATTCTGTCAGTTGATGTCCAAGGCTGTCCCAGTGGTGTTCCCTAGCTGTCTCTCTCTGTTAACTGTGTTCCTGCCATTGAATCACATGCACACCTCACTACTCTCTTGTATCTCTCGGTTTTGTAATAAACCCTTGTCACCTACTCTGCGACTGGGTCCTTCTTCCAGATCCCTGACAGCTGGATTCTGATCAATCATGGCATTTAGCAGACCGATTTCCTAATATTTACTATCATCCATGTTCATTTCTCTGGTATCACAATGGAAATTTGCATTCTCTTGTTTCATACAAGTGAAACTGGCAGCATCTTTCATGTCAGTTATTGATTGAGGTGAAAAAAGCTTCACATCAGTATTAATATTACTGTAGTAATATTGCAGGGTTCTCTCAAATAGTAATACTTCAATGACCTACACATTATACAAAAGGGCAGGCCTTCACAATAGGTGACATAGATCCCCGGTGCGGGCAGTGGGATGGGAGTCTAATCTTGTGATGGCAGAATCTGAACTAGCCTCCATGTTCTTTTGTGAAGATATAATGGCGTCAAGTTCTGAAGCTCAAATCATTTGGCTCCACCTCAGCAAGTGTGGTTGACAGACTGAGCTGCCAGATAAGAACTGGACAATCATTTATTTAGTGCAGCTACCCGAATAAGAGCATGAGAAACGTTATACCCTCTCCCTCTTCCCTGGAACACCTGGGTCTTACTGTGCTCTCTGATAATGTGAAAATGATTTATGGAGAAAAAATGGGCAGTTACCACAGTTGGGTATCAAACCTTGTTTGTTTGTTCATGCTGATTATTTATTCACTGTTATCTTTTAGGAAACAAGGAAAATAAAATGGACACATAAATGCTCTTCTTTCAGATTTTGATTTTGTAAAGAGAAGATTCATTATATAAATCTATAACTGCAGGAAACTATCCAATATTTTGTTCAAAAAACTTCATATAAAAATACAGCATTGTTGTTTTTATTATTAACTTTTCACTGTTCGTATCACTCAGCTTGTCTGTGTTTGCATGCTCCAAGCAGACTCTGTGCATTACTATTGGGAATTTTCAGTGACTCTTTTTGCAGGTTACATCATTACACCAGTAGGAGGTGACTAGAGACTGTTTAGCACAAGTAACTGTTTTTAGCACTTATTAGCTCAAAAACACTGATGCATTCAAGAACAAATCAATTATGAGTGAGTCATTGATTCAATTACTCAACTATTTTGTTCAAATACACGGTTTCATTCGGGAATTAAACAATCATGGGTAAGTCACTGATTCATTCACTCAACTGATTTGTTCAAAATTACTGATTCATTCAGAAACTAAACAAATTATGATCATCATTGATTCATTTACTCAACCAATCCATTTAAATACACTGATTCATTCAGAGACTGTTTTTTTATTGTCAATTATTTTGTCGTCAAAGTTATTATCGTCAATGATTCGTTCACTCAAACGGTTTGTTGAAATACACTGATTCGTTCAAGAAAGAAACAAGATACGAGTTACTCATTAATTCACTCAACCGATTTGTTGAAATACATTGATTCTTTCAGCAATTAAACAAGTTATGAGTGAATCATTCCAGTAATTCATATGACAACTAAAAACTAATAAAATGAATGCCGCGATTTCAATATTCATAAGGATTCATTTTTAGGTGTGTCAATACGTCAGTTTTGTACGTTTAAATGCTGAAAATACGTCAGTATTGTACGTTTTAGTGCCTGTAAAAACGTAAGTAAATGTACGTTTTATAGTACCACATTTTACGTAAAATACATACAAATTATCATGAGATCACGTTGATCATTCATGCACCGTGATGCCTCCACAGGTCTGCCTGATATGTGCCAGAACATTTTGCGCCAGTTTTGGAGGATGAATCTTCTGACACACTGCACTCAATCACAAAGTGGTTTTGAGGTCTTCATTGATTACGATTGATGGACAAACAGGTAACAAATTATTTTAAATACATTGTTTCATTCAAAACACCACTGTTGTGAGTTGCTCTTAGATGTGTAGCTGTTGATTCTGCATTGGCTTTGTATGGAAGTATTTCCGTTGGCAAATACAAAGAAAGTAACTGCCAATAAAATTGTCAAAGCTGTGATTCAGCCATAGGTAATTCACAGTAATTTGGTACAACAGTAGTCTTGCTCATCCAGTGTTACATATATTCAGTGCATCATCCACACTGATTGCGTATTAATTGTTAGTAGTCTGTTTGCTGAGAGAATCATTACAAATTGTTTCAGAGGTTTGTGCCCACTCTCAGTATTGTATTCCCATTTTCCCATTTTTTTTGTTAAATCTAGTTTAGATGGCACTGTTTGTTCTTATGGTGGAGACACATTCGTTGCTTGTGGAGGTAAATAGTTTAAGAATCAGTAGGAAGGTCAATGAAGTACGAAAATAAGTGCAGTGAAGACCGGGATAGAAATATTGATTTCATTGCATACAGCTATGAGGGACGCTCAACAGTTATATAGTGTGTCATGAAGTTAATTATGGTGCTCTTTTGCTGTGGTGTGGGGCAAGGTGACTTTATCAATATCCTTCAGCATATTTCTCATCCAGTAAAATCGGCTTCTTGTTGGGCTCTAACCCATGGTGCCATCTTATTTCCTACTGAAATGGCACAAAAACTTTCTCTTTCAATTGAAAAACAGCAATAAACATCCAAACAACAATAAATGGTTATTAAGGGTTGTTTATCCTTAAGGGAAACCGGTTAAAAATTTGCATTGCTATGTAACGGTTTGATAGACAAGTCTGTGTGATTTAGTAATTGCTTTGAGACAAAGAACTCTCCCCAAATAAAACTTGAACTGAAATTGAATGACTCTCTGAGGAAATCTCGATAGTTGCAGAATGAAAGGTGATTAACTGCTACTTAGAGGTCTACACAATCTGATTTTAAGGCTTCTGGGATGGGAATATACAAAAACTAAGCTTTGTGACATGTAGGTGTAATGATCAGGTGGGTTGAAATATATTTGAAATGGGATTCTTCATAAAATATGGAAATATAGAAACAGATAAGTTCTTCAGTCATTATTCAACACCATCTTGCCTCTGACTTCTGAACAATTTCATAATGAAACATGGGCACCGCAGTCTCATGGACTCACATCTGCACTGACAATGGAGATCCACCTGCAGTTTAACTTCAGCAAAATGAAACTGCCGTTAGCTAGACCTTACAGTGTAAGAATACAGGGGTGGAGGAATTCTTTCTGTAAATAGGACAACCGACAATGCCAAGTTTTTAAAAATATGTTTTATTTATGTGATTTGCTTTAGTGACAATGTCAAAGTGTCGATGAACAGAGAATTCTGTGTATAATGGAGTGTGTGGAGTGTTGTGCTGTAGCTTGTGAAAGAATATAATAAATATGTGACCTGAATGGGTCAGTGTTCTTTTTGGTATTCTAGGGAGACTTGACATTTTCTTAGAGACTCTACGTACAATAAAGTCAGTTTCAGAATAAAATTTCCTTTGCAAAAGAAGGTTGGACTATGTCAGCACTTAACAAATGTGCTGAGACTGAAAACACAGGTGCCCGATTGGAAAAAAAATAAAAAATCTAGGACATAAGCCATTCTCCATCCCTGCTCAATATGGCCCACTATATTTGGGCCACTGCTGAAGGGGGAACAATCATCAACTAAATAAAAAAAGGCTTGCCATCATTTTATATTTTAATTATATTTTTTCTTTCAATTTTCTTCATCTATATAGTCTAAGTATAGTTTTTTTTTTTTTTAAACGAACATCAGCTTTGCCATCGGTGTACCATGCCAGGATGACATTTCATTCAGTATCCTCTTTTGGTATGCAAAACAGTATGTTACAAAAGATTTCTATTTTAAATAAATGCTGTTTTATATATCAAAGAATCTTGAAAAGATCTGAAAGATCTCGTGACACTGATGACTGTAGTAATGGCAGCTTTGCCATCATAGGAATAAATTACAATATATTAAAAATAATTTAAATAGTAATAATATTTTACAACATCACTGTTTCCAATAGTATTTCAAATCAATCAAATAAATGCAGCCTTGGTGAGCATAAGTGACTTCTTTCAAAAAGAATAAACATCAAAACAAATATATCCAATATAGCTCCTTGTGTATCTCCCCAATATGATGAAATCAATTGTCACATTTTAGTTTATATGAGAATAAAAACAGCATTTGATCAAATATTAGTGGATAAATTGTTATACAGTGGTAAGGAAAAATAGCTGACTAATGCCATAAGAGTCTGTAAGCACAATACACAACCAATTATGTTTACATTTGGCCCCTCTGTCTATATACTGTAGAAGTAACATTTTATTGGTTCTGCTACTTCATTAGATTTATTAGACAGTCTGTCTGTCTGTATCTATACAGTAAGTATCTACTCTCTGTTTATGGAGACTCTAGAATTTCTCATGAATATAGCCAGAACTCAATCAAATTTGTGTGGTATCGCTCTAGTAGTTTGAAAAGTGCTGTCAAATGCCAAACTGCCCCTTTATTTTGACAGCCTGCCACCACATTAATAGTGTTATCAAAAAAAAAAAAAAAAAAAAACCTTATCACAGAAGAGGATAGTAACCTTTTAAAATTAAGTGCTTTTCAAATAAGCAACCTCAATAAAATATATTTTGAATAAATGCCAAACCTTTTCCTCATCAATAATTTTCAAATCCTTATTCCCCAGAAGGACCAGTAGCATGGAGCTTATTCCTCTTGACTTACCAAATGCATCCTCACAAAGCTTTAGGAGCAACAGCAGGTCGAAACAGTGGGCTTTAAACAGGCCGTTCTGGGCTGCCCATGGGTTATGATATGATAAACTGCTGAGTAGGCCTTCAAGTCTATCCAATTAAGAGGGGATACAGAATCCTGACTTCAAGGACCAGAAGCAATTACAAATTCTGACAGTAGCCTATTTATTATTAGATCCACATTCATTCCCCTCATGCTTTTTCTTCCTGCCTTCATTTAACTCATGAAATATAACTACTACGCTACATTGTCATAGGTAGGTGATATATATTTGCAAATGCTTGTGTCAGAGGTTTGCAATTCATGTTGCTGGCACAGCTTTGGTCGATATTGTTTCTTTGTTCTTTCTCATGCTTTCTTGTTCCTGGATTCTTGTGGTTTTAAGTAAATGCTGCATTTATATCCTCATTCTTGGGACTCATATTACAACTGCATTTTTAGGTTTTCTGTTGATATTCAGTTAAGCCTTATAGCAAAAGGACTATAATAAAATATTGGCTATGTTAAAATGTAAACCCGAAGCAAGACAATCACAAAGAAATGTGCATGTAATACAGTATGATCCTTTTATACAATTCTAATGTTTTGCAGAATATTAATGATATGCAAACAAACTTTATGTTCACAATATTGGAACATTTGTTTCAAATGAACAAATACGAATGATGAAGGTTGATTAAATCTGTTGACAATATCTTTGCCTTTTATAATTGTGCCTCTTCAGAACTATTTTTCTTATAAAAATAGCTTCTTATAAATAAATAAATAAATACCGTAAATAAAGCACCAGGCAATATAAAAAGAGACAAAACTCACAAAGGAACTGGTGCCAGACAGTATAGCTTACAAACCACTTAACTTCAAAATCTATTCAAGCACACATACATTTGATCAAAGAGATTGTGCTCCATGGAAACTACTCCCCCCCCCCACACCTCCCTTTGAATACTGCTGTAGAGCTACATGTGGCATAGAGGGGGGCAAGTGATACCCAGAGAACAGAGGATATAAACAAATAAAGTCATAGCCACATGAGTGACATTTAAGCCGGTCAGTATTGCTGAGATTCTCAATCTCTCGCTGTATCTTGATATGACAGTGGTTCTCACTATCTCTGCAAGATTTTTATATTCAATTACACTCTGCATGTTTGAAAACCTTCCAGTAAATGTCAAAAAGTAAATAAGGTGGGAAGCCGTGCACCATGATTCCCTTGAAGATGGAGATTTGGAGTCACAGGCTACTATGAAAGGAATATTGAGGCTTATGCTCTCAGCTCGCTTCCAGGTCACTGGAACATTGAGAATCAGCACAGACCAGCCCCACTGCTTCACCCTGAGCCTCAGCCTTTGCAGACACATCTGACTTTCATAGACGTTTAAAAAAACATCCACAAAGCTTTCAAAAAGTAGATTATGCCTTTATGATATAATGTATGTGCCTTTGCTTCTGTTTGAGCAGGTCAGGGGCGGACTTACCCATTAGGCAAAGGTAGGCGACCGCCTGGCAAGTCCTGATGATTTGAGAAGGTTAAATTGATCAAACATAGGCTATAGGCTATGATCAATTCACTGTCTGCCGCTGACCGTTACTTAAAAAAAACAAAAAAACTTACATAGGCCTATTAACGAACAAAAAATACTCCAAATGTTTTTCTAAATTTACTTTATAAAAAAACGAAACGAAATATAATAACTTTTCCATTACATACAAAACTGAACTATTTTAATAGCTGAAATAGTAGTATAAGCTTTTTATGGGAAAAGGGGAAAAAAGACAGGCTAGATTTGAGACCCGTGCAGGGCTTTAATCCGCTTCATCCAACGCTGTTTTGTTCTCATCTGTCAGCATGCTCTTGATATATGTATTTTAGGTGTGTAAATGTATAATTGCCTTTTCATTATTTTTTTTTTCAGTTTTATTTAAATTTGTAGTTAAAACAACTAAAAATAACTGTATTTTAAAGTTTAGAATTAGACAGCCTTTGCACACAAGCTTAAGCTGAAAACAACAAAAAGGAACCTCAAGGTTGATCTAGGAAAATGTGTGCAAATGTATAGGGCCCCATTCCTATATTTTGCCTGGGGCCCCAATTCACTAAATCCGCCCCTGGAGCAGGTATCAGGGAAACTATCCTGTTAGTTGTCACTTGCTGTACTCCAGTGAATATTTCTCATAGTGGGTTTATTTCTGAAGGTCATTTAGCTAGTTTTGGCTTTATTTATTTAGAGTAGGCCTATTTAGGTTGGAAATTTTTCTCTTTTTAATTGCACTGCACAGTGAACTACACACATAGTTTGAATAGACACATTTTGGTGAAACAAATGTAGAAACAAATGTGAGTTTTCTTTCTTGAAACACAATAACTTTGACGTGCACGCCCATCAGGGTTTGTGCAGTTTCTACCTGGCCTGGCTGTCAGGACAAACAGGAAGTAGGAGATTTCTAGGTTACTGGAATCAATGTTTTAACGACAGAGCCAAAATGCACACGGGGAAAATGGTGCAGAGCTCTGTTAAATATAAAGTACTTGCAAGCGATGTGCGAGATGAAAACGACGATTTTACCGAGGATGAGGACAATGAAATTACGATAGATTTCCACTCGTAAGTGACAAAATGAAAGTAAAATTTGCATGACGTCTGTTGCGCGAGTTAAATGTCATTTCAAAAGAATCTGCTTTAATGTCAAGTGCATTTTCTCCTATGTCGTGGCTGCTATTTTCTTTTAGGTGCTCAATCCAGCCTTCTTAAGACGCGACGCGACAAACTATCGCAGAGCACCTGCAGTTTACACAGCTTCACGTTGTAACGGGATCGTTTAAGTTTTGGCGCGTCGCGTCGCTAACAGTGTTCCGGTATAAATGTTATCTATGTTGTATCGCTTATAGATATTCTTGCCAGTGAAGAGTTGCGATTCATTTCCTTTAATAATTAATTTAATAAATAATTACTTAAAATGCTATTTTAATTCTCTCATGCCAAATAAATTTAAAAGCAACAACCACAAAAAAATGTTCACAAGGAATAATTCCAACCAGTTCACAAAATGGTTCGAATGATTCAGGGAAATGTTTTGTTCAAAAAGCTGGGAAACGTGATAATCATGTCATAAAAGTAGCCTAGCTCTTGGACTATAACACAAGTCATGTGAAGTCATTCAAAAACTTTGTGTGAGGAACAGACTGGAATTGATCAAATTCCCATCATCTATGCTTGAACATTTCAATTTGCATCTGCATCCAGACTGAAGAAGTGTGTGTCTGAACACGGGCACACCAGTTTAGATATGAAGAGCATGAGTAGCTATGACAGAATTTTCATTTTTGGGTGAACTTTTCGGTGTCCAGCTGTGCATTGTATTCTTGTGATCAGCCACAAAGAACAAAGTGATAAGCTGGCTACTGATATACTCAGACTGATTCAGAGAGGCATCACAGAAAAGCAAAAACTCCTTTATATTTGAGCTTTGTGAATACTGCTCCTGCAGACTCCATATTGTTATTGTTCTTACAATATACAGGCCCTTCATCAATCAGCAAGGAAGGACAAGGAAAAGAGACACCTGTATCAGGGTCACAGTGGCTGTGATTCTTCTGGGAATTGTTTTCGGATTTGTGATCTATGAGTGGAATGGCTATTGGCCTGGAATTGAGGAGCGTCTGGACCTGTCAGATCATCAAGGCACTAACAAGACACACAAGATTCCTGTGGATGAAGACCACAAACACCACCATGAACATCATCAAGATGATGGTGACCACAATGACGATGTCCATGACCACAAAGACTTAGATGATCATGATGACCATCATCAGTGGAATGGCTATTGGCCTGGAATTGAGGAGCGTCTGGACCTGTCAGATCATCAAGGCACTAACAAGACACACAAGATTCCTGTGGATGAAGACCACAAACACCACCATGAACATCATCAAGATGATGGTGACCACAATGACGATGACCATGACCACAAAGACTTAGATGATCATGATGACCATCATCATCATGATCATGATCATGATAGTCACACTCATGATCACAGTCAATCGCTGTACCACAATGCTGCTATCATCACAGACTCTGGCAAGACTCCTTTCATTAATAATTATAATACAAAAAAATATGTGTTTTGTGGCAGAAAATCCATAAATATGTATCAAACATATTTAATGTCTCCTGTGTGACTTATAGCAAACTGCTCCAGTATTGGTAAGGAGCTTCTTCAGGAGAGAGGGAATGTGGTCGATGCAGGGATTGCAGCTTTACTCTGCCTAGGAGTTGTTCATCCACACACCGCTGGATTAGGTCAGTAATAGTATCATGCACTTTTTATCACATCACTTCTACACATCAAATGTTTCAGTGCCACATTCTTGGTTGGTTAAAACAAAAAGTACAATTCTCAGTGTTGTAGTCGAGACCAGCACATTGGAGTCTGAGCCAAGACCCAGACCAGAAAATTGTTAAGCCTGAGTCAAGAATAAATCCACATGTTTCTGAGTCCATGACAAAACCATGAACATGTGGACTCAGCATTGACTCAAACATGGTCTTGGTCTTGACTTGGAGTTGAATGAGTTGGTCTCAACTACAACACTGCCAGTGTTATTAACATTCATAATTGATTTTGAGATTTATCATTGATTTCTAGCTCTTTCTGATGCATGATGTAATTTGCTGAAATCTGCGGTTTTAATGTTTAACTTGCTATATTGAGTGTAATTTTCTAAAAAATACCATGAGCAAGTTTTGTTGAAGTGTTATGCATTTCAAATGGTTTTAGCGAGTGGTTTTTAAGACTGTCTCTTCAGATGTAAAATAATGTTTATGAAAGGTTATAGAAATTATAGCATGGAAAAAGCCAATTAGCAATATAAAATCACTCCTACATGAATATTTGAGCAGTTTAGACTCTCAAATGCATAGTGTTTGTTGTTAATATCTACAACTAATTAGCACCGCATTTGCCTTTCACAAGGTTACTAAAAGCATAAACTACTTTTTGAGGCTGCTGAATGATTCATTCGTGCTTCCCTTTTCTTCAAGGTGGAGTGTTTTCTGCAATTTTGTACAATCACACTACAAGATCATTTAAAGCGATACATGACACCTCTCAGAAGTGGCCTACATATGGTGCTCCCTCATTATTGCAGGGCCTTCGACTGCTGCATTCCAACTACGGGCAATTAGAATGGAGTCGACTTTTCGAGGGCGCCACAAAACTCGCTAAAGAGGGTTTCCTTATTGATGGAATCCTCTCCAGGGCTTTAGAAACCCACAAGGACAAAATACTCCAGTCAAGACTGTGCGATCTTTTCTGCGATACGACCAGCCGTGTGAAATCAGAGGGCGAGCATGTCGCCAACGGGCATCTATCAGATCTTTTGCTGAGCGTCAGCCTAAATAGCTCCCATTTCCTGGAAAACCTGGCCGTAAAATTGGCTCAAGACATTTCTGAAGCAAAGAGACCGGCTTTCCTTGCTGCCGCTCAGGCCAGCGGCGGAGAAATCAATGAGCCCCTTATCGTGGCAGAGGAGAAATACAGCATTCTTTCAGCCCCCAACCAGCTCACAGGTAGAATGGTATCCAATATATTAGATAGAGTCCGAGAGCAAAACCTCACTTTTCCGAGCCACGGAGATCTCGGTAATGCCTTTGCCTCTTATAATGCCCTCCTAAATCTGGCAAATGAATTCTTCAACACAAGTCAGAGAGAGATGTTCACATTAAATACCACAAGCAGTCATGTAGGAATCCTCGATAGTCACGGCAATTTCATAGTAATCTCCACCTCGCTCAACAGCACGTGGGGATCCGGGCAATACTTACCAAGTAGCGGAGTGATTCTCAATGACTTTACCTCAGACATCACTCAGGAACCTTATTTTAGTTTTCCTCTAGTGCTCAGTATAACTGAAGATGGGGTGGATGATCCTGAGGAGAAGCAGTTTGTTGCCGTGACCGGAGGGCTTTCTGCCCTGCTTCATTCTGTGGTTATGCTGAGAAACCTGGCTGACGTTGGACTGTCTGCTCATGAGACTGTGAGCAGCCCTCTGCTCCATATAGAGCAGGGGGGTTCCAGGTCTCTGTCTGGCTGTGTTTCTGGTGTCACAAACAGCTCCGTTGTCTTCCGGTTGTTTTCAGACGGGCCTGTAGAGGAGGTGGGCGAGTGTTCAGATTGCTTTTTGTCCATGCTGCTGCGACTGAATGCAGAACATGTAAGAGCCTACGGAGCTCCTGCTATTGAGGTCCATGCTGATGGATACTAATGCAAAGAAAGATCTGGACAGTAATGACATATCATGTAAGAAATACTTTACGCACTTTAAGAGCATTGCACTCATACTCCACGACTTACGTTATGTCCAACCTCACAATACTGGGAATGAGCTATATGTGAATTAGTGCTGCCTTCCTGAAATGTCTTTGTTTTGATTTTTTTGTATAATCTTGTGAATCATGGCCTATGCAGTGCGCACAAACCCTAACAGGTTAATCGATTTGATGAACCTGATGAGTGAAGGACTGCTGCTTTATAACGTTGTTTTGATAAAGGTCAGTTACCAACAAATATCTACAAAGGTTTTTTTTAGTGTTCTGCACTTTTTTAAATTCTTGACTAGTATGTGTATGTGAAGGTTATTTGCTTTTGGACTTGCTGATGTCAGAATTATGTGATTATTTAGATGAATTCATGTGAGATTTTTATGATTTGTGTGAGAGTTTATGATTTGTGGGACAAAAAGCTTTTGTTTGTAAAATCTCATAAGAAAACATTTTAACAAACTATTTTATGCGGTGGCAGTTTTGTATGAATTTGTACGATGTGAATCATATATGGAAATGTATGATTTTTAGGGAGAAAAATTGTGAATGACAATTCATACAGATTCACCACCAATTTGGATAAAAATATTTACGAATTGTGATGTTTTTTTTTTTTTTTCAGAGTACAATAGGTGAATATTTTGTGCCGGTGCAAAATGGCTCAATGCTGCTGAAGCAGATTTTGTGATTGTTAAAAATATATATCTGGTGGTCTGTCTTCTTTGTGCTGATTTGCTGCACTGTCAGTTTTGATTTAAGTTTGTTTGCTGTTCCCCTCGTCGTTTGGGTTATGAGCCAGGAATTATGAGCAGAATACATCAAGACTCCCCCACTTTTGTTTCAGAATCTGTCATTATTGTTTAATGCTGGAGTGTTCATTTTCTGTTTTAAAATACTTGTTCCTAGCCCAGCTTATTGAAAAATAATATAGTAATTTATAGTAAATACTATAGTGTTTTTGAACCATACTATACAGTAGTAAAGTACTTGAATTAATTTGTTGTGGTAATTCTATAGTTGCTGTGGTAATATAACAACTATAGTAATATAAACAAATTACTTTACCCAATACTGTACTAAGTTTTCTACAACTATTGAATTTATTATACTACAATACACTACAGTTTACTGTAGTAAAAACGAAAGAATACTACAGTATTTATTACAGTTTATCAGTTCACTATAGTTAATACTAAAGTATGCTGTAGCATTCATTAACAAAGTGTTGTAAATACTATAATATATACAGTATAATACACTTTACCATAGTATGGTTCAAAAACACTATAGTATTTACTATAAATTACTACAGTATTTTTTCATGTGGGTGTCAACTGTAAGTTAATTCCCACCAAGAACATTTTAATACTATGCTGCTTTTAAAACTATTTGTTTTTGTGCATCCCAACCAGCCCAACAACAGTAATATTGGCTCATCCAATGTTGATTAGATTTGGGTGGGACCATCAGCTTATTCAACCAGTAGCAGACAAGGGAAGTGTAAGAAAAACCTGTTAGATTACAATCATCGTTTTTGCAATTCTGTTTGATGACAGATTTTAATGTCTGCTAAAACCACTACTTTCTCTATCGATACTACTGAAATAACAGCACACAAGGTGTGGAAGGCGCAAAACATGAGGCAAACCTGCAGGTTTCAATGATTTCTCTATGTACATACTATGATATGCACTGATGCCAAAAATGCAAGACTTGAATAACATGCATGTCTAATAAAATGTAAATTATGAATAGAAACGCACTACACTATGTATTTCACTGGTGACATATTTAAAATGACTTTATTCCTACTGTATGCGTTGAATTGATTGCATTAAAATGCTTTACAGTTTTTTTCTGGAATGTTAGTCATGTTTCCTGTTCAACCACTATACTTCATGTGTCAGAGTGGGTGTCAGGCTTAAGTGTCGCTCGTTCATTGGACTAATTCATGTACTGTCATTCTGCCCTCAGTGGCTGCAAACAAATTCATATGCATATCTTAATTAAAACACGTTACGCTGCTCCTCCCATTTGCAATGCTGCTGTCAGTCCAGACTCCTGCTGAGCCACTTCCTTTGCAATACAGATACTCAGACATTTACTGAAAGCGCATGGATTAGATCATAATTTTTAATACCATGTCCTAATTACGCTGCAAATTGTGGCAGAGTTAAAGGACATTTTGTGAATCGAAAATGATTTTAAATGAGTGAAATGGTTTTCATTAGCTCAGAGGCCTACAGTAAATCGTTTACCTACTCGCCATCTAGAAACCACAGCCAATCTCACTGTGTCCCCATCTCGGCGTGACATCTCTCATCCATTCCCATTTTGACTAGAAAAATTGCAAAAGATTGCTCCGACACATGACAGAGCCTTAGCGAATATGTTATGTGAGGAGAAATGAGCATAGTGCCCATTGGCAAAAAGCTGAATATCAACACACACCACTAAATCACACAAGATCAAGTTTAGAGAGGCCTTGATTTGTTTGTGGATGTGGGAGGGCACACAGTACATACGATGACCACACTAGGGTTTATCGATCATTATTGCAAAAACAATTTTAAGTACAGCTAAGTACATCTAAATTAAGTACAGTTTGTTACTGAGTAAATAAACTTCATGACCGGGCATAAATGTTTTTTTCTTTACAGCAACTTTACCCATATTAGGACAATGATAGCAATGATTTCATTTCAGTTAGACTCACTGGATGTCCTTTCAATTAAAAGGGGTTACTTTGTTCAACAAACTGCACAAATGTTCAGTTTGGAGAACGATGATAATTATTCATTAACAAGTAGCATGACACATGATTCATCCCGTCAAAGGCAGATACGACAGAAGAATATATTGTACCACTGTCTGGTGTCAAGACAAAAAAACAGTCCTTAAGCTCCATGTTGTTTAAGACTGATGTGTGATATAAAAGCACATATGCCGGGAACTTTAAGACACACATCCTCATAACAAATGACATGCAGAGATTGATGTCATGATATGAAGTTAGGAGGAAATTATTTATTTAAAAATGGGTTTTGAATCCCAGAGGCCCCTGCTTGCGGTTTCTCATCTCTTAAATATATCAGAGTATGATAGCAATCTGGTGTGTCAATTTCAAGTAGTAAAACATTACTTTTTACACCTAGCCAAATAAAGAATCTGATTTGATACCGAAAAAATAAAACGTTTATTTGCTTTATCATTTGCTTTTGCTTTAAAATGTCTCCCTCTGATCCTCACTAGGTAAATACAACAGGAAATATGAGGTTATTTTGTAATTTCGTATTAAAACCTGGTCTTGGCAATGGACACTTTCCTAAACCCTCTATAAATCGACAATCAATTATGCTGCAAAGGCAATACAATGCAATCCAAAGTACAATCAGACATTCCACTGAAAACAACTATACTATACATGTACACATTGTGACTGGATCATTACTATACTTATATTTAAAAAATGTACAGTATCACATTTTTTGTGTCTCAGTGCAAAAGATGTTTAGAAAGAAAACTAAAAAAGCAGTGCCCTTGATACATCCACGTAATGTTCTTCCTTTGCATCCTCTAAACACAATAAAACATTTGGTCATTTGAGTGCCAGAAAACAATGAATAAATTACATGACACATTTTTCAATTTTACAGTCACTGTCAATAGCAGCAGAAAAATCAGCTCAGACGGTTTAAATAATGCACTAATAACAGTGCATCGCTGTACTGACACAATCCATTCCCAGATACTAACAATGCAAACGATATTATTAACGATAATAGTAATCCAAATAACAATGACAAAAACTTGTACGTATATGCAAGAGCGTGTGTATGTCTGTGTGTGTTTCGGTCAAAAGTTATTTACAGTGCATCAGTAAGTTCTCTGGCTTTGTTTTCCGTGTTTTTTTAATAATCCAAAGGAAGGAGAAGAAAGGCAAATAAAAGTCCATGTTGCTAAACATCATCAGCTGGTGCATATGCTGTTGATGGTAATGATCGCTGGGTCCACCAGTCCCATCTCCTCGTGCTCGTTCACACAGAGCTGGTAGCCGCAGCCTCGCCGCCGCTTCAGGGGAGTGACTTTCACGTCAGGTTTGGCACGAGGCGGCAGAAGGAAGCCGACGCTCCCAGCGATGAGCATGTGCCAGATGCTGTGGATATAGAAGTAGTTCTCCTCCGTCTCCACGAAGGCAAATAAGGCCACCGCTGATGTGGCAATGGTGGTGCCAGGGAACAGGAAAAAGACCCAGCGCTTCCAGGTCGGCGGGTAACAGCGGCGCCGGCGGATGGTGCGCACAGTCTGAAGAACACAAAGCGGGAGACACAGTCAGTCATGAATAAATCAGCACAGTCTAAAACGCATCAGAAAGATGCATGAATTAATAAGACACACAAACCAACTGGGTATCGTCAAGTTCACCGATTGTGGTCATCTCAAAGACTGAACTTAACCAATTAAGTACAGTTAACAGTTAAGTATTACTGTTTTTACTTCAAACTAATTTAAAAAACTTTTTAAAAGTATTAAAACTGATTATACTTTTTACTGTACACTGTAAATTATACTGTACATAAAATTATTTTTCGGGGTCAGTAGCCAAACACTTCTGGAAGCCCATTTCTGCCACTGCTTTGGTAAATCTTAATTGTGACATAAAAAGTTATAATTATTTCATTATTTCGAAAATGTCAAATTATTTCATAATTTCGAATTTTCTCTGAATTATGACTTTTTATTTGTTTTGACTTCCATAATTTAAACTTTTTATGTCAGAATTTTTACTTTGTCACATTTATGATGCTTTGTCTCATAATTCCAGCTCTCATAATTTCGACTTTTTGTCAAAAATATAACACTTTTGTATAGCTTTCTTTCTTTCTTTTTTTAATGTGGCAAAAATAGGTTTCCAACCCATAGTAAGAGTAGCAAAAACTCAGTCAGCAAACGTTTAATTTCACATTGCTGTTAGCATTCACAATGAATTTTGACCTAATATTTAATTTGTATTTAATAAACCAAACACATTTGCAATGGAACTTAACAGCCAGTATGGATTTTCACTGAATGGAGAAAAAAAAAAAAAACTCAAGGTACAACTCGAGTGGACTGATCAAAATGAGACTGACTGACCCAAATATGACTATGTTTTAACAGTATTTAAAACACCCATTTTATTACTTACAATAATGGTGCAACATAAAAAAATTGTTTTAATCCAGCTGGCTCAGATATCTGAACTCGCCCCATTAGATTTAATGCCCATGATGCTTCTGCAGATGCTCTGGTATACACGAGCCGCTGCTATTAGAGCTGGATCTGAATGCACACAGTTATAAAGTTGGACATACAATTTACAGACTTCATAGGAATTCAATTCTCCAGCTTGTAGGGATCCTGATATTTATGAAGACTGTAAAGCACACTGTCCACCCATACTTCACACCACACGCTCTTCACACCGCTCATGCTCCTACTAATGCCATTACACTGTATTAATCTATCAGCTGAGTGTAGAGAAACACTATTTAACAGATGTGTAACACAGATTAACAAATGTAAACTCTACGGTTAGAACTGGAGAGGCTCTTTTACACAGTTGTCACTAGTTTCTGTCCATCAGATTTGCTCTACCACCTATAGATGTTCTCCTTGTCATTATTAACCTGTAAATCCTATAAGTCCTGACAGTGCAGACAGAATGAAATGCTATGCTTTTCTCCCTGTCTGTCATGACATTTCAATTATAATGTTCCACTGGTTGACGACATGTAGACTAGAACTTTGCCCCCGGTTACAATTTTATAGCCATGGCATGAATTCTAACTGTGAAAAACTGTCTTATACAGTTGAGGGAATATACAATGGGAGCTCTAGCACACACTCAAAGCCGATGTTTAATATCCTATGACAGTATAGCAAGTCGCAAGATTAAAAAAAACAAGGGCCGAGACGCTTTAAATCTCATGATTCTACATTGTTACCGCTGTCAAGCATGTGCAGCAGTCAATCAAACACACACACACACACACAGGTGACTGCTGACGACTCAATCACATTTCTCCTGCATATAGAAAGGTGTGGGTCCTCCGAGACATTGCAAATCTCATATTCCCTCTGATTACTGATTCAACTCCATCTTTTGCCGGCTTCCTGTGCAATTTCAAAACTGAAGTTACTAAAGTTTGTGAAACTTTATAATGGCACAGTATATATAAAAATAAATAAAATAAATATTATTAATATTACATTAAGGGTCAGCTCAGGTAGAATCTATCTATCTATCTATTCATACTTGCTTAAAATGTGCCTTTGTTACATAATGGTGGTATTTCTACCTGTGCTGACCCTTAAAAATAACATTCTTTGGTGTAACCACATTAACAAAATAATTAATAAAAACAGTTCATTTAGACAGATGACAAAACATTTTTACAGTGTATGCAAATATCAGTATCATTATGAGTTTATAATGAGTTCTACAGCTTAAACCATTAGGAGAAAGAAACATCCTGCCCTCTGTCAACATTTCCCCACTCATTAATCTCCAGGCACATAACAGGTGCATGTTGCAAAAGGACAGAATGGAAAACGGATGAGCTCTAAATGTGAAACTTAACTGATGGCCTAGTCTGAACCAACCCAAACACACAACAACAACAAAGCAACACTTCATACTGGTGCACATCACAGCAAACCCCATATGTCCTGGTCTTCATGCCACTAAATGTGAAACTTAACTGATGGCCTAGTCTGAACCAACCCAAACACACAACAACAAAGCAACACTTCATACTGGTGCACATCACAGCAAACCCCATATGTCCTGGTCTTCATGCCGCATGCTATTTATTGATGAGGATTATTCTCAAAATGTGCTTGACTCCCATATGTTTCTTTTGACTTGCATTGAAATTGATTGTCCTTTATATGTCCCATTATAAGGCTGCTGTTTTGACAGTAGGGTTGGAATCCAACACCATGGTCCTGACCACATCCTTAAACAGTACAGGCTGCTCCTGAGATGAATCACACTTATTTAACCACCTCTGTGGGATAAGCACTAATACATTTATAAAGAATTCATCAGTCAGGCAGGATATGCCTTCAGATATTGATTAGATGACACATTAATCAATGATGCCTGGACACAAGCTGAAACATGGTGCTTCACGCCTCAAATCTGGTTAGCATACTTTTGGAGCATTGAAATGCAGAGCAAAATGTATTATTAGCCCACAAACTACTCAGCATAATTGCTTACATTTTCAGCAGTTATTTATCATTCTGTCTGTGAGATGCTGCATCATGCATGAAGCTCAGACAGTATATTCACATCACAGAATAGAAGCTCATTAACTAGAAACGTCTCGGTTACGTACGTAACCCTCGTTCCCTGATGGAGGGAATGGAGACGTTATGTCGATGTCGACATTAGGGGTCTTACTTGGGAGCCCGAATCCTCTCTGATTAAGAAAAAACGCCAATGAAATTTGGCTAGTGGATTTTGCATACCTGAGCCACTCCCCGTGCATACGGGTATTAATAGGCGACAGGTGCATCCACTCATCAGGCTTTATGCTGAGGAGCCGAGAACTTGTCCCTGACAACCAGCGATGGTTCGAGGTTGTGGCATGGGGACATAACGTCTCCATTCCCTCCATCAGGGAACAAGGGTTACGTACGTAATCAAGACATTCCCTATCTGTCAGTCACTTAAAGATATGTCGATGTCGACATTAGGGGTCCATGGAAAGTACCACAACCTGAACCCCGTCACAACCCTATGGCATTGCAAATGTTGACAAGCAGCCGCGTGTCAGAGAAGATGCTACGCAAAGGTCGTAACCTTCTCACCTCGTGCATACGGGTATTAATAGGCGACAGGTGCATCCACTCATCAGGCTTTATGCTGAGGAGCCGAGAACTTGTCCCTGACAACCAGCGATTGTTCGAGGTTGTGGCATGGGGACATAACGTCTCCATTCCCTCCATCAGGCTACCTAGGAGTAGGGAGGAGCGGCCGCCAGCAGAGACTGACAGAATGGTCTGTCAAGGGGAAGACACAGATTCACCAAGAGGTAAACCTTACAGTGGAAGAATACACATATGGGATCGCCCAAAGGAAATCAAGCCATATGGACACCTAGCCCAGTACAGGCTGGAGACCCAGGCAAGCCAACACCAGAACTGGGCCTGGCGTCAGACTGCTCCACCCAGTCTAACTGCCAGGGGTGCTGGAGGAACTCCACCAGGGTTCATTGTGGCATGGGGACATAACGTCTCCATTCCCTCCATCAGGGAACAAGGGTTACGTACGTAATCAAGACATTCCCTATCTGTCAGTCACTTAGAGATATGTCGATGTCGACATTAGGGGTCCATGGAAAGTACCACAACCTGAACCCCGTCACAACCCTATGGCATTGCAAATGTTGACAAGCAGCTGCGTGTCAGAGAAGATGCTACGCAAAGGTTGTAACCTTCTCACCTCCCCAGCGCAAATTCGCTGACCTTGGTACCCGCAGGGACCAAAGGTGAGTATATCGCTGCTGGTGATAGCCAAGTCGCTGT
Organism: Sinocyclocheilus rhinocerous; assembly: GCF_001515625.1. Lineage (NCBI taxonomy): Eukaryota > Metazoa > Chordata > Actinopteri > Cypriniformes > Cyprinidae > Sinocyclocheilus > Sinocyclocheilus rhinocerous. The sequence goes on along the minus strand of NW_015642206.1, from coordinate 5,169 downwards.
TCCTTTTACCACAGAAATTTCTATACAGAAGGGATGTCAAACGCGGAGCCTGTAGAATCTCGTGAAGGTGTTCAGTGACACCCAGCCCACAGCTCTACAGAAGTCTGCCAGTGAGGTGCCATGCGCCAGCGCATAGGAGGAGGCAACACTCCGTGTGGAGTAAGCCCTCACCCCCAGGGAGCACAGCTCACCTTGGGGTTGGTACGCCAAGGCGGTGGCATCCACTATCCAGTGGGCCAACCTCTGCTTGGAGAGAGTCTTCCCTTTCTGCTGACCTCCGTAGCAGACAAGGAGCTGCTCACAAGTCTTTCCTATTTGTTGTTACAGCTTGGCAGTAACGATGGGGAAGCGAGCCTTCCAGAAAAGGGCGCTACGGAGGCCACATCCTACCCGTAGGGAGGTATCATGTGGAGACACTGATATGAACTGACCCAGGCCTGGGACAGTACAGTACTACATATGGAATGGGTCTCTGAGGCAGGTGCTACCTAGGAATATGGGATCGCCCAAAGGGAATCAAGCCATATGGACACCTAGCCCAGTACAGGCTGGAGACCCAGGCAAGCCAACACCAGAACTGGGCCTGGCGTCAGACTGCTCCACCCAGTCTAACTGCCAGGGGTGCTGGAGGAACTCCACCAGGGTTCACCGTCTGGGGAACTTTACTGGAGGAGGAAAAAGGTGCTCGCATCCCCGGGTGAGGGGGAATGGCGCAGCAAGCGTGACACCGGCCAGCTCTTCCCGCCACTTACCTGTTACCCAACACACTGGAAGAAACTGTCTCAACGCGGAGCCTGTAGAATCTCGTGAAGGTGTTCAGTGACACCCAGCCCACAGCTCTACAGAAGTCTGCCAGTGAGGTGCCATGCGCCAGCGCATAGGAGGAGGCAACACTCCGTGTGGAGTAAGCCCTCACCCCCAGGGAGCACAGCTCACCTTGGGGTTGGTACGCCAAGGCGGTGGCATCCACTATCCAGTGGGCCAACCTCTGCTTGGAGAGAGTCTTCCCTTTCTGCTGACCTCCGTAGCAGACAAGGAGCTGCTCAGAGCTTCTGAAGTTCCGGGTGCGGTCAACGTATATGCGCCATGCTCTTACTGGACACAGCAACGACAAGGCTGGATCTGCCTCCTCCGAGGGCAGTGCTTGCAGGTTCACTACCTGATCGTGAAAAGGCGTGGTGGGAACCTTGGGCACGTATCCAGGCTGGAGTCTCAGGACAACATGAGAGTAGGCCGGCCCGAACACAAGGCACTCTTCGCTCACGGAAAATGCTTGGAGGTCCCCGACCCTCTTGATGGAGGTGAGCGCTATCAGAAGCGCTGTCTTCTTAGCGGACAGGAATTAAGCTCAACTGAGTTCAGGGGCTCAAAGGAATTCGTATGAAGGCCAGACGGTAGAGAGATCCCAGGAGGGCACCAGGGGTGGCCTAGGAGGATTTAACCTTCCGGCACCCCTCAGGAACCTGACGATGAGATCGTGCTTTCCCAGGGACCGGCCGTCCACTGCATTGTGATGTGCTGCTATAGCAGCCACATACACTTTCAAGGTGGAGGGAGACAGCCCACGTTCCAACCTTTCTAGCATGAAAGAAAGCACTACTCCAATCGTGCATCTTCGGGGGTCTTTTCGGCGAGAAGAACACCATATCGCAAAGACTCCACTTCAAGGCAAAAGCTCGCCTCGTAGAGAGGGCTCTGACCTGAGTGATAGTGTCTCCCACCGCTGGTGTCCTGTGATCTGGATGCGGGTGCCAACGGTGCTGAGACTCTGAGAAAGAAGGTCCTTCCTCAGAGGCATGCGCCAGGGAGGGGCTGTCACGAGGAGCATGGGGGGGGGGTGCGAATCAAGCCATATGGACACCTAGCCCAGTACAGGGGCTGACCGGAGACCCGGGCAAGCTAACACCGATACTGGGCCTGGCGTCAGACTGCTCCGCCCAGTCTGACTGCCGGGGGTGCTGGAGGAACTCCACCAGGGTTCGCCGTCTGGGGAACTTTACTGGAGGAGGAAAAAGGTGCTCGCATCCCCGGGTGAGGGGGAATGGCGCAGCAAGCGTGACACCGGCCAGCTCTTCCCGCCACTTACCTGTTACCCAACACACTGGAAGAAACTGTCTCAACGCGGAGCCTGTAGAATCTCGTGAAGGTGTTCAGTGACACCCAGCCCACAGCTCTACAGAAGTCTGCCAGTGAGGTGCCATGCGCCAGCGCATAGGAGGAGGCAACACTCCGTGTGGAGTGAGCCCTCACCCCCAGGGAGCACAGCTCGCCTTGGGGTTGGTACGCCAAGGCGGTGGCATCCACTATCCAGTGGGCCAACCTCTGCTTGGAGAGAGTCTTCCCTTTCTGCTGACCTCCGTAGCAGACAAGGAGCTGCTCAGAGCTTCTGAAGTTCCGGGTGCGGTCAACGTATATGCGCCATGCTCTTACTGGACACAGCAACGACAAGGCTGGATCTGCCTCCTCCGAGGGTAGTGCTTGCAGGTTCACTACCTGATCGTGAAAAGGCGTGGTGGGAACCTTGGGCACGTATCCAGGCTGGGGTCTCAGGACAACATGAGAGTAGGCCGGCCCGAACACAAGGCACTCTTCGCTCACGGAAAATGCTTGGAGGTCCCCGACCCTCTTGATGGAGGTGAGCGCTATCAGAAGCGCTGTCTTCTTAGCGGACAGGAATTAAGCTCAACTGAGTTCAGGGGCTCAAAGGAATTCGTATGAAGGCCAGACGGTAGAGAGATCCCAGGAGGGCACCAGGGGTGGCCTAGGAGGATTTAACCTTCCGGCACCCCTCAGGAACCTGACGATGAGATCGTGCTTTCCCAGGGACCGGCCGTCCACTGCATTGTGATGTGCTGCTATAGCAGCCACATACACTTTCAAGGTGGAGGGAGACAGCCCACGTTCCAACCTTTCTAGCAGGAAAGAAAGCACTACTCCAATCGTGCATCTTCGGGGGTCTTTTCGGCGAGAAGAACACCATATCGCAAAGACTCCACTTCAAGGCAAAAGCTCGCCTCGTAGAGAGGGCTCTGACCTGAGTGATAGTGTCTCCCACCGCTGGTGTCCTGTGATCTGGATGCGGGTGCCAACGGTGCTGAGACTCTGAGAAAGAAGGTCCTTCCTCAGAGGCATGCGCCAGGGAGGGGCTGTCACGAGGAGCATGGGGGGGGGGTGCGAGGTGTGGCCCGCAGCTGAATGACCGGTGGCAGGTGGAGGATGGCAGGTGGAGGATCACGCCGGGGCCGGATGTGCTGGATAGCCTCAGTCTGCCTTTGTACTGCCGAGAACTGCTGGGTGAAGTGACAGTGTCACCGAATAGCCCAGCCTGGGAGATGGGAGTGTCAAGAAAGCACACTTTGTTGACGTCACTCATCTCAGCTAGGCTGAGCCATAGATGGTGCTCTTGGGCCACAAGTGTGGACATCACCCCCCCCGAGGGACCGTGCCGTGACCTTCATCACTTGGAGAGCGAAACAGGCTTTGGACAGGAGACGAGGACGATTCCTCCAAGTGGCGGCGTTTTGCGGCCACAGGTGCACCGCAACTGCACTCTCCACCTGGGGTGTAAGCTTTGGGGTGAGAGCCACCGTCAGCTTACAGGCTTTGGACGGGAGATGAGGACGATTCCTCCCAAGTGGCGGCGTTTTGCAGGCACAGGTGCACCGCACCACCTGGGGAATGTCAACGTACCCCCTAGCCACCCTGCCTTCAAGGGTACTGAGGATGAAAGAGGCGGACGAGTGGCTTCCGGATGAAAAAAGGGCCATCCACGACTTCATCAGCTCCTCATGCACCTCCGGGAAGAAAGAAACTGGGGAAGGGCGTGGTCACAAGCCACGACCCGTGCCGAGGAGCCAATCATCCTGCCGCGAGGGCTCGGGACTGGGAGGTGTGCACGCCTCCAGCCCGATACTCACGGCGGCCCGGGAAAGCACGGCCGTCAACTCTGAGTCCGCCGTTCAAATGTCGATTGCAGCATCGG
>NW_015642206.1:0-1157 GCF_001515625.1 Sinocyclocheilus rhinocerous | reverse complement strand
GGGGGCAGCCCCACCGAATCTTTATTGCAAATTACCCTTTTTTCCCCCCCCGATGCTGCAATCGACATTTGATCCTCTATCGGCGCACCGAATGAAACGCTGGACACGCCGTGAGACGGCACAGCATAATCACCGGGGAGCCGCGCAGGACAGCTGCTGGGGGAGGGGTGAGAGTTCCACAGGGACTGGCCCGGCGGAGAGGCTCTCACTGCAACCCTCAGACTGCCCAGAGCACTAGTCGATGATTCTCTGCTCGTGGCAGAGAAACCAGTGCGGATAGTGACAGAGAAAGCCCCTCCCATCTCCGTGAGGAGAGAGAGGCGCAAACGCAGCGCACGCTCACAGTGAACGCATGAACCATCCACGAATGCAGCTTCAGCGTGCTGGATGCCCAGACACCAAAGACAACGATCGTGGTCGACTGAGGATAGGAAACGACCACAAGCAAGAGGACACGGACGGAACAGCGTCTTTAAAAAGACACGAACCGTCCGTGATCATAAACTGCTCTTTAAGATGAAGCACCCAGGGGAATCACTGGATTAACAGGGATGCCGCTCATTGTGCCGTAACGCCACCCAGAACAGCCTCTTCTTCTAGCAGCAGAGAGAATTCGCCTGGTGAATCTCGAACTGTGTTCATTCACTCGGCTCCGCAGCAAAAATCTGATGAGTGGATGCACCTGTCACCTATTTATACCCGTATGCACGGGGAGTGACTCAGGTATACAAAATGCACTAGCCAAATTTCATTGGCGTTTTCTCTTAATTAGAGAGGATTCGGGCTCCCAAGTAAGACCCCTAATTTTGACATCGACATAGCTCGAAGTGACCAACAGTTAGGGAACTAGTTAGCATGGTTCAGTTACAGTAGCCCCTGTTGATAGATGCCGTAATTACACCATCTGGCTAAAAAGAGTATATTTCTCCATTCAAGTCATTCATAAATATCCATGTATTCTGACAAAATACAATTTATCCAAGCAATATACTGTATACAGTAAATCATCACATTTGTCACTGTTAAATACAACTGTTAAAGATCATTTTCTTAATTGAAATTAAGCTGAATTTTTTTTAATGAATATTAGATGAAAACAAATATGAATAAATAAAAAATGAAAAATATCTATTTTTAGTAATTATTAATTGATTAAT
>NW_015642205.1:401-520 GCF_001515625.1 Sinocyclocheilus rhinocerous | reverse complement strand
GAACCAACCGTCAACAAAGCATAATCCATAAACTGACTTAAAGATAAACGCAGACCCTGTTTGGACTTTTTGGACTTTAGCGGTTGATTAATGCCCTCACAGAAAAAGTCTATCAACAC
>NW_015642205.1:0-203 GCF_001515625.1 Sinocyclocheilus rhinocerous | reverse complement strand
CTGTTACGGGGCTGACGAGACATGAGACGTGCGGATCCAAATGCAAGGCTTTATTCATAGACATGGTAGAGACAGGCACGGGTCAGATAAAGGCAACGGGTATATAGAGGGCAAGACACAAGAATAATCCTAGGGCTAATGTGGGTCTACGATCGGCAAACAGAATTAACAGGGCGAGACTAGAGGGGTAAATCCAAGTACAA
>NW_015642204.1:519-1529 GCF_001515625.1 Sinocyclocheilus rhinocerous | reverse complement strand
TACTCTCTGGCATCAAAAGCTCAAGACTTCGAGAGTGATTTCTCATAGAAGCAGTATGTCCGAAACCTCAGTATTCATAAAAGAGTAGTCGATAAGTTCCCGGATGTCCTACTGCTTCTGCCCAGCTTCTTGAGTGCTCGCCGATGGTTACTTTTCTATCCCAGGAGGCCACGCGAGAGGATACATCATAAAGAAGAAGAAGAAGAAGAGGATGCGTCATAATCGAACATGGTGGAAAATTTGGATGAGGGTGTATTACAAACCAAAAACACGGTTCCTTATTTTAAATTCGCATTTGTTGAACTACTTTAGAGCAAATTGTTGAAGGTGTAAAGATGCTAAATGGTATAGTATAGTTGTGATGTTGCTGTAAAAACACGTTTTATTATGTATAGCTAACAGGGGGGCTCCAGGAAGCACACGTACATCTCCAAAGTAGATTTACATACATTTTAAACCATATACATCTTAAATACGATTACTAAATGTCTATTTAATATCTGGTAGGAAAATCTTCGATATGAATTTCATAGAAGTATGTCTAATGGGTCCTAGATATGAAGTAGACATCTGAGTGATGTATATGTGTGTTATTGTGTAGTACAATTCACTGTTGGCAGCACTGTTTGAAATAGATGAATGTAAGTAATGTAAATACATTTCCATAAAGTAACTAAATATAAGTAATCTATTTTATTTGTCCATTAGTACTGTTGAAAAACTGAGGAACATTTGTGTTGGATAAAAAGCTACTTAGCACTACTTAATACTTTTGAGCACACAAATCTCAGAGTTAGCTTGACTCTTGTCTGGATGTTACAGGGACAGATGAGACACACGTCTGCTTATCCGGCGGAGACGAGAGCGGCTAATGAAGCCCTCTTCACCAGAAAGCGGAATGCTGCCATCAAAGGCTTTGAGTGAGTATACTACAGAAATGAATAAAACATCTGTTTAAATCTAAGTTGTAGTTTATTTTAATTATTGTAATTTCAAACAGAGTTATCACA
>NW_015642204.1:0-289 GCF_001515625.1 Sinocyclocheilus rhinocerous | reverse complement strand
TTAAAACAAAGGCAATGCAAGTACAACCTCCAGATTCTAGCTGAACTGGTGCATTTAATATAAAGTTTAATTGCCCCACTGAGAAACTCAGTGCGAGGGTTTATTGATTAAAGGCTGTTCAGGTCTAAGCAATTGCCTATATTGCTATAAACATGGGATTTCACATTTTCACTCTCTCAAACTCATTCTTTCCTCACTTTATTTCTGCAATTTGTGTGAATGTGTGAGTGCATGTGTTTATGTTTTAGATTAGTTTACATGTCTTTTTGATTTATCCAATAAAGTCTTA
>NW_015642203.1:0-1098 GCF_001515625.1 Sinocyclocheilus rhinocerous | reverse complement strand
TTTGAATAATGAAAATTAGTTTGTGTCTGCTTATTCTATTCATCAATGTCTGAACCATTAAAGAAGAAACCGCATTTTCCGTATCTCATTTCTGGGTTAAAAAATGAAAAATTAATGGACGCAAAAGTACACGGACCGTGTATCTTTTGGTAATTTGATTTTTTATTTAATATTGAGAGCAGCAAATGAGAAAACTGCTCCTTTTTTTATTTTTCTCATTTTTTGCGAAAAACGAAATCCAAGAATTCGGCTTAATTTTTCGTTCAGGGATAGAAAAAAATAATAAACAGCTTGACTGTTCGATTTCTACACGTGGGCGGGAATTAAATGCCCCTTTCTGCTGATTGGTCAGCCGAAGATCAAACCATGCTGCCATCAGTTCTTCTGCAGTTCCACGCGGCAGAATAGTAGTCCTCTGCAGCTGCAGTTTTAGGGATTCTTATTGCAACTACATTTCATCTTTTTTTCATCGAACAACCAGACTAATGAATGGCTCGACACAACCCGTACCGTGGCAGAGCCTGGGCTTTTCTTTTTTACGCACCTAGGGCCGGGCTTATTTTCTATTTTATTATTGTAATTTTTTTAATTTTAGACATCTATGGTGATGGAAAAAGATTTGCGACGCCATTGTTAAGATTGATTTCAAGATTTTATTGTTTGTTTTGAAGATTTTAAATGGGTTGGCAATAATTTGTGGAATAGTTTACCTGTACAAATAAGAACTGCTCAGACTGTTGGAATTTTTAAGTCGCTACTTAAGACAAACCTGTATTCCTTGGCTTTTATTTCGAGCTGAGCTGAGACATTGTGATGTTTTTACTGTATTTGTCTTGTTTGTGTGTGCGTTTTTCCAGACATTGTTAAGCACTTAGGTCAACCATGGTTGTTTTTAAATGTGCTATATAAATAAAATTGAACTGAAGAAAAAAATGCAAGTTATCGCGCCGGTGCCTCAATGTCCTGCAGAGCACGCTTAGCTTCCACATTTTTAGGTTAAACGTTTAAACCAACATTGTGATATGCTTGAAGTGTTTTATATCTAGAGATTTCATTTTAGGCAAGTTGTGTTGATTTGAGAAGGCTAAATTGATCAAA
>NW_015642202.1:0-511 GCF_001515625.1 Sinocyclocheilus rhinocerous | reverse complement strand
TCGACAGACGGCACCCCGGTTGGGAAACACTGCTTTATATAATTAACTTTTTTTTTCATTTTTCTTTAATTAATATATTAATATAAATTTTTATTTTTACTTTTCATTTACTTTGTTATTTGTCATTAGTTTTTGCTTTTTTAAATATTTCTCTATAGATTTAATTAAGTTTTTTTTCTTAATTTATTTCAGTTTTATTTTTAGTAATTTTAGTACTTCAACTTAAACATATTTATTTCAATTAGTTGTCAAAGCAACATTTGTAATTTTTGCAACATTCCTTGTTTTTTTTAAGCTTGTTTTTCATCTGTTATTTATATTTTATTTAGTTTCAATTAATTAAATCGTTTATTTAGTTTGGGATCCGTAAGATTTTTAATGTGTTTTAAAGAAGTCTCTTCTGCTCATCAAGGCTGCATTTATTTGATCAGAAATACAGAAAAACACTAATGTGAAATATTCTTGCAATTTAAAATAACATTTTATTTATTTATTAATCTATTTTAATATA
>NW_015642201.1:597-840 GCF_001515625.1 Sinocyclocheilus rhinocerous | reverse complement strand
GACTGAGCATCTGCAACATTTTGGCAAACTCGTGTTGAGAGTAAGAGCTAGAGACTAATACAAGATCAAACAGAATGTGGAGCAAGATTTTACAGCTAGGTTTTGCCAGGTGTGGTTAGCTGAAGTATTAGGTTATTATCTTAGCTGTGGATGACAGAATGCTAAGATAGGTTTGGGTCAGCATATGTTTGCTGAAAAGGGTGTCAACAGAGTTCTGATTGATGACTTAAGACTGTTCTTATT
>NW_015642201.1:0-182 GCF_001515625.1 Sinocyclocheilus rhinocerous | reverse complement strand
GTGATTAACTGTAAGATTTGTGTTGGGCAACACAGCATGGCTGGTCACAGCTGCTGCGTGTTCAGCTCCCATGCTGAGGCCATACCATGTGTGTGCCCTGCCCTACGTAGCGTGTTATTCACTGTGTTACTAAAAAGACCCAATAACTTAATCATTCTTCTCTAGATAGACAGTTAAAATGT
>NW_015642200.1:847-991 GCF_001515625.1 Sinocyclocheilus rhinocerous | reverse complement strand
TAATAATGAACACAGCAGTTGTCATTTACTCCCGACATCTGAGCCGCTGAGGACGCAGAGGATGCACCCCCCGATCTACATAAACGCGTCTATGTTCACGTGAATCATTCGTGATCCAGCTTCACCTACAGAAGAAGTGAGTGT
>NW_015642200.1:0-752 GCF_001515625.1 Sinocyclocheilus rhinocerous | reverse complement strand
TTCCCCGACGAATGCGGCTAAAGTTTACAGTCTCAGAGAACAGCTGCTCACCCCATGGAAGAGAGGGGCGGGGTGAGCAGAAGCTAATTAGCATTTAAAGGGACATGCACCGAAACAGGTCGCTGTGAACAGAGCTGTTTTTCACAAGGTAAAACGGGTGTTGTTTTACACTACCATTGAGAAATTTTAACCAAAGTATGCTATAGACTTTTCATGAAGACCACAAAGAATCGTACCAACTTGTGGAAAATGGGCTTCTGATATCCCCTTTAAGTTAAGGTATTGGGTAGGATTAGGGATGTATTATGGATGGTCATGCAGAATAAATGCTTTATAAGTATTAATAAACAGGCAATATGTTTATAATAGGCCTGTTAATTATCAACTAGTTAATTGTGAGAACTGGTCCCTATATTAAAGTGTTACCTAATATTTTTATAAATAATCATATTTTTGTAAATGTTTCTAAATTATTATTTTTTTCTATATGCAATATATCTTTATATATATATATATATACTCTCTATAAATAAAGTAATACTAATGATCAGATATGAAGTGATAGACAGTGTTGGGGTAACTCATTACAAGTAATGCGAGTTACGTAATCAGATTACTTTTTTCAAGTAACTAGTAAAGAAACGCATTACTTTTTAATTTACAAGAAAATATCTGAGTTACTTTTTCCAAAAAGTAATGCCATACTTGGTTTTCCCATTTATTGACTGACAAGTCTCCTGTCCCCATATTGG
>NW_015642199.1:0-3871 GCF_001515625.1 Sinocyclocheilus rhinocerous | reverse complement strand
TTCTGATTACAGATAGCCTGGGATTACACAAAATTTGTATTTTAATTTTATTTTATTCACACATGTTTCATATAATCCTTTCTGGATTACAATCTGACATCAAAATCATACAAAGTAAGGCGATAGTTTTGAACACTGGCTGGTTATGTACTTGCTCAAATATTGATTTTTAAAAGCGCCACTCATAAAGACTTGACCTGCCGGCGGAGAAAGCGGGATAAGGTGAAGCAAGCAGTGGATGAGGAGAACCACACGTTCGCATTCAAGGTGGAGCAGGTGGACGATGCTCCGGTCGGCGGAGTGAAGATGAAAGGTCTCAAGGTAGAATCTGGAGCCACTAAGCATATCGTCACAGATATCGGGAAATTCGAGGATTTTGACTCAAGTTTTAAGCCTCATAGCCATATTCTGGTGTTGGCTGATGGAGAGCGGGCCAGCGGCATTAAGTTGAAGAAAGGCACCGAGACAGCAAAGGCCGCATTGTGGACATGATGTTGATGGAGGTGCTTTATGTGCCATAATTTTCCCAGGACATCTTTTCCGTTAAAGCGGCAATTGTGCACGGAGCAACGGTCATCTTCAAGGAAGGACAGAATAGGCTCATCCACAAAAATGGTACAACTTTTGATATTCATATGTATGATAGACTGTTTTATTTATGTACTGTTACAAACGAGATTGATGAGTGTAACGTGTGCTATGACCTTCAGACATGGCATGAAATATTAGGTCACTGTAACTATGATGACGTGTTAAAGTTGGAGAGTGTTACAGATGGGATGAAAATTAGAGGTAAAACTGTCTAAATTGAAATGTGAAGTGTGTGTAAAAGGTAAATTTGCTCAGAATAGAAATGGAGATCCAGATGAGAAAGCAAAAGAAGTACTTGAACTTGTTCATGTAGATTTGGCTGGTCCTATAGAGCCAGCAGGAAAAGATGGTTTCAGATTTGGCTTAGCGTTCACAAATGACTATTCAGGAGCTGTGTTCACTTATTTCCTGAAAACTAAGAGTGAAACTGTTAAAGCCACAGAGAGGTTCATTGCTGATGTTGCACCGTAGGGTAAAATCAAATGTATAAGATCAGATAATGGAACAGAGTTTACATCTTCTGTGTTTCAGTCACTGCTTAGTAAAAACGCCATTAGACATGAAACCTCAGCTCCTTATTCACCCTATCAGAATGGGACAGCTGAAAGAGCTTGGAGAACTCTGTTTGAAATGGCAAGGTGTATGTTAATTGAGGGTAAATTACCAAAAGAGTTGTGGACATATGCGGTACAAACTGCTGCTATAATCAGAAATAGATGCTACAATAAACGTCTTGGACAAACTCCATATTACCTGATAACTGGCAAGAAGCCTGACCTGTCCAAAATGAGAGTGTTTGGGTTAGAATGTTATGCATACACATATGACCAGAAAAAATTGGACACTCGCTATGAAAAGGGAATATTTGTTGGTTATGACAAAAATAGTCCTGCATATCTTGTCTTCTATCCAGACATAGGGAAAGTACTCAAAAGTAGGCTGGTAAAGTTTGTTACAAAGAGTACCAAGGAATGTGATACTCAAACAGAGGAGGATGTGTATGAACACTTTGAACATAGGAAGAAAGCTGAAACCCAGTTACCAAAACTTGACATGACTAAAGTAATCCCACAAGAAATAAAAGTAGAGTGTGATGCTAAAACCGACTTAAAAAGTGAAAGTGAGAGCAGTCAGAGTGCTCGATATCCAAAGAGAGAGAGGAGACCCCCTCGGTACTATACAGACTATGATTATGAGATAAAAGGTGATGAGGATCAGGCGTTAACAAATATTGACTATTGCTATCGTGTTGCATGTGATGTCCCACAGACACTGATTTTGAAGAGCTCAATGCTTCCTTTAGAGCAGTGGGCTAAAGCTATAAAGGAGGAGATGGACTCTCTGATAGAGAACAATACCTTCACATTAACAACTTTACCTGAAGATAAACATGCAGTGGGGGGCAGATGGGTTTACGCCATAAAAGAAAATCTTGATGAGACAATATATAAGGCCAGATATGTGGCAAAAGGTTATAGTCAAGTGCCTGGTATTGATTATAACGAGACGTTTTCACCTACTGCTGATATGACCTCTGTACGTGTCCTAATGCAGCTCGCAGTGCAATATGATTTAGAGTTACATCAGATGGATGTCAAAACTGCATATCTGCATGCTCCTATAGACTGTGAATTGTATATGGAGCAGCCTGAAGGATTTGAGGTCAAGTTAAAAACAGGAGAGAAATTGGTGTGTAAGCTCAATAAGTCACTGTATGGTCTGAAACAATCCGGACGAAATTGGAATAAGATGTTGCATGATTTTCTAACTGAAAATGGTTTTGTTCAAAATTCAGCTGACTATTGTGCCTACAGTAAACAAACTGACAAAGAAAGAGTCATGCTGATCATTTAGGTTGATGACCTTATCATTGCAGCGAGTAATGGTCAAATACTCAAAAGTGTGAAGGAAATGTTGGGAGCTAAATTTAAATTTAAATATTTTGGAAAACTTAGACATTTCCTGTGCATTGACTTTACACAAACAAATGGTGAAATAAAAATGAACCAGATCAACACCATGTGAAATGAAAATGAAATTTGACAATGATGGTAAACCTGATGATTCAAAGAGGTATCGTGAAGTGGTTGGCAGTTTAATTTATGTAATGACAAGTACTCGCCCAGATTTGAGTTTTATTGTTAGTAAATTGTCACCATATCTATCTGTACCAAAAGAACAACATTGGGTTGCAGCTAAACATTTGTTGAGATATTTGAAAGGCACTGTGGACCTGGAATTGTGTTATAAGAAAAATGATGCAAATCTTAAACTTGTGGCCTATAGTGATGCAGACTGGGCAGCAGACCTGAATGACAGGCGTAGAGTTACTGGTTACTGTTTTAGTTTGTCTGAGAGTGGGCCTATTATTTCCTGGAAGTCAAAGAAACAACAAACTGTTGCTTTATCCACATGTGATGCTGAATACATGGCTTTATCAGCTACTGCACAGGAAAGCCTGTATCTTGTCAATTTAATAAATGGAATGGACAATGTACTTGAATATGCACCAGTGACAGTTTTTGAGGACAATCAAGGTGCTATTGCCCTTTCAAAAAACCCTGTATGTCGTCAGAGGTGTAAGCATATTGACATTAGATATCATTTTGTCCGATCTGTACACAGTGATGGCAAAATAATTCTTCATTACTGTTCTACAGTTGATATGGTGGAAGATATTTTAACTAAATCAGAATCAGAATCAGAATGGATAAATTTGTGTTTTCTCTATTTGGTATGTGATGCACTGTGTTGTACTCTGTCAATCTAAGAACAAGTGGGGGTGTTGACTTATGTCATTGTTTCCCTTACGATACTTCACTCGTACTGCGTCGTTCACTGAACAGCCCCACTCTCACGTTTCTCCTCTCTCAGCAAGCCTCGGAGAGAGAAACAGCAGAGTCAGGAAAGCTAAGCAACCGGGTCTGAGCGATCTCACGCTGACACAGAGCCTGCGTACTCGCTCTCCCTGCTGCGCTTCGATCTGTATCTCACACAAAAGGATCAGTGCCCCTCTTTACATCGAGCGGCTCTATCCTACAAAGTAGATCGGAGCAGATGCTGCCGCTGACAGCTTCAAATTTGTGGGTGTGTCACTATGGCTGCGCTCACAGACACGGGCCGCATATACCACAAAAACAGTCTGCCCCCGTTCATTCGCGGAAGGCGGCCCCGCTCATGTTTCTCTTCTCCCAGCTACCTCGGAGGAAGGAACGACGAGCTCGCGGGTTGAACCATCAGACTTGAGCAATCCTCTACACACATCATGCGTGCTTAATCT
>NW_015642198.1:0-2692 GCF_001515625.1 Sinocyclocheilus rhinocerous | reverse complement strand
AGATACAGGAAGTGAGAGAAAAGTTTATTACGTTTGAAAAATTTATATTTTTCTTATGAAAACGAATGGATTCGCTACAGGAGTCCTTCATTCACCCCCCGGAGCCCTGTAAGGCATGTTTTATTATGGAAAAGAAGAAAGTCATATACACCTAGGATGCTTCGAGGGTGAGTAAAACAGAGGCTAATTTTCATTTTTGGGTGAATTAACCCTTTAACATTCTGCTTGAGCAGATGAAAATTTTAACTTAATGAGAGTGTATGACAACTAGAAAATTAACGTTTTCGTCTTCATTGGGATTGGGGTTGAATGCTTAGGGATATTTGCTCCGTTTTGTTTGGGTTTAGGAAATTGAATAAAATAAATTCCATTTCCCTTCCTCTCAGAATACCTGGAATCAGTGTTACAAGTGCCCCAGGCACATTGTTTTTCCATTTTTGTAGCATAAACACCATCAAACCGATGAAAGCTTCGGATTTTCCAGTGTTTCTCTATGGCGCTGAAACCTAAAGATGTCCGATTTCGGGTCCCCGTGCAGCTGATAGTCAACAGCCGATAGCTGTGTCCCAAAGTTGAGTGTGCACACTTCGAAAGCCACGGAGTTCGAAGGCCAGGCCTCAGAAGTGCACGAAGGGCCCTCCGAAGTGCATGAAGGACGCTCCGCAATTCACAGGATTTTCTAATTGCGACACCAGAGGTTCCCGATTAGCGCTCTGTCGCATAGCAACGGTGTGAGAGGAGAGATGACGAGAGGACAATCCTGCCAGGATAGATGGAGCCAGAATTGCTCATTTTTGTTTTTATGTTTTACGTCATAATGGAGGAGACAGTGATGTATCTCAGGCTTAGCCAAGACCGAGGCCAGGTAAGTTACACTGGTTTGCTGCGTCCTTTGTCAGATTACAACTTTAAATGCAGGAATTGGCTTGGAGCTTACTTGAAATATGTAATGATACATATGAAAAACTACAAAATACACACACACACACACACACATAACAGTTCAAATGCTGACTGATATTTTACAAAGGTGCGATTTTATATAGTTTATTGTCTTGACCATGATATGTAGACAGGTTTGCAACCCGGATTTTTTAGGCAGTTAAGCATAAAAATAAAACTGTGAATAAAAATAAAATAAAATAGAGCTTTGTACAGCTCAATGTTCAGTGGCAGCTGTCACAGCTGTACAGTGCTCTGTTTGGCTGGTCCGAGTCCTTCAGATGCAGCCTCTGATATAGTTAGCAAAAATGTGTTAATATTCTGACAAAATGTTGATACTTTCATTTTCAAAATAATCAGAGGTGGACTGTAAGGAAGTACATTCATTAAATATACTCGTACAAATATGAAGTACTACGTTTTCTTTTTTTTCTCACAGGACAGCAGCACTACAAAAATATGGTATTTTACAACATGATGCATTGTTGTAGATTAAACTACCCAACAGTATATTTAGTAGGCAACTTTAAATTTAATAACCTTGAACATATTCAGAAGTAAACTGCAACATACACAGTAGTGCAGCAGTAATATTAATGCAAAACCATCCTAACAAATAATTTTTCAGAACAATACTGTATAACTTTACTTTTAGTCTCAATACCTTAAGTATATTTGAGTATGCAAGATAATACTTTTACTTAAAGGATAGTTCAGCCAAAAATGAAAATTCTGTAATAATTTACTCACCCTTAAGTTGTTCCAGGTTTAGAATTTTAATTTTTGGGTCAACTATCCCTTTAGCTAAGGTTATAAATATGACTAGTAGTTTTTCCCCAATGTGGTATTAGTAGTTACTAAAAGTAGTTTACTAAAGTAACTCAATATTTCTTCTACTAATTACGTTGTCATAGCTCTAAACAATTTCTCTTTTCCTTCTTTCCCTAAATCAGACCAGACCTCTGTACTGCAGGATAAATCTGAATGTGCCATGGCTGGACAGGTTTTTAATGGTTTTTCGGCTGAGCAGGGAGGCTCTGACAGTGCTGCTGGATCTTCTGAGAAGTGAACGGCAACAGTGATGGGGTGCCACAATCCAGACCCTGGTGTTTCTTTTCTGTCTGCCAGTGGTACATCATACAGAGTGGTCTCCAGAGTGTTTGACATGCTTCGTTCCACTGTCACTGCATTGTCCTCCGAGTCGCTGAGGAGGTGCTGGCCATTCACCATCAAGAGATTCACCTCCCGAAGACCCCAGAACACATGGAGGCAGGGCTGGGCTCAAAACTAATGTTGTTTTTTACTGATGTTAAACCTAAGCTATGTTGTAAATAGTTGTAAAAATTACTTTCAGTAATGTATAGAACAATGTTTTAATGTGTAAAAAAAATATTTACAGGACAAAAAAATAAACATAGAATAATGTTTTGTGAAAAAATTATAAGCTGCATTAAAAAAAAATAACAATGTACATAATTACTTTTCTTTTATTTACACATGCGGATATGCAAAACAAATGTACAGAAAATACCCAGGCTCATTTACAAATAAGTTACACTACAAAAATGAATATCATTTCATTTTTAACTTACATCACAAAAACAAACTACAAAAATGTGGTTGTTTCATTGACAATGTGACATTTAAAAAAAAGATATTGAAAAACTGTAATGTACCCATTTTTTTTCCCACTGCTTTCTCTTGCCTAATAAATCATGTATTTGTTAAGCATTCTCTCAAGAAGAGAAAA
>NW_015642197.1:398-525 GCF_001515625.1 Sinocyclocheilus rhinocerous | reverse complement strand
GTAGCACAATCTGAGTGGGTAGCACAAATCGTCAGAACACCGGCGTTTGACTGGCACTATTCAAGCTCCTGGGGTGGAGCCCTGCGCTTCAGCCAATAACAGACAGGTCTGACTCGGGTGCAAAACC
>NW_015642197.1:0-150 GCF_001515625.1 Sinocyclocheilus rhinocerous | reverse complement strand
GTATCGCGTTATTCTCACTCGTGTGCTGTGCTGCTGATAAACATGATATAATTTAAGTTCTGTTGCTTTTATATGAAAATAAATATAATGAACAAGACACTCAATGTGCTTGCTATTTAATTCCATACGAAAGGCGTATTTATCATCCAT
>NW_015642196.1:0-471 GCF_001515625.1 Sinocyclocheilus rhinocerous | reverse complement strand
ATAAAAAGGTTAGAAATTGATAAGTATATAACGTTTCCTTTCCACCGTTAGGCTATTCAAACAGCGAATAGATTATATAGAAAGTGACATTATCACTAACATTGATCTATCGCAAGTTTAAGCACTCTCAAAAAAAACCAACTATGGTTAATCACTGAAGCTGTATACACTGTGAAATTAATCTCTTACTTACATTGTATGTACATCTGCGCTTTGTTGTTTATTATGAGAGAATTCGCAAGAGTCCGGTATTTAGTCAGCGAACGCGCGCGCACTCAACAAAACTGATGAGTTTCAACGATGACTCATCTGAACTCCTCTGATTGGCCATTGCATTCCTAAGCTCAATAGAATTGTGTGTGATTGGTTCAAATGCGCAACACCGTAAAAACGCCTAAAATGAAATATGGTGCAACATGAGCAGAGCTTAATTTAATGCCGCAATCGACACTGTCTATTCATATTCATTTT
>NW_015642195.1:0-1262 GCF_001515625.1 Sinocyclocheilus rhinocerous | reverse complement strand
AAATATGCTACTAATTGCTTAATCACATTATATGTTAGTGTGAACGCGTGGAACCTACGTCGCTCTGTGGGAAGATTTGCATAACGCCGCCCAAATGTTCATGCAAAGAAAGAAGGCGTAACTTTTATTCTCGCTGTAGTTGTGTTGTTTCCGCCGCAATGTCGTAAAGACGCTGTGTGCTTCGTTGTAAAAGCGAAACTACTTAGTTTGGTCTTCCAAAAGAGGACGATATCTTTTGGACGTCATGCCTGGAGTTGATCCGTGCTGGTCGCTGAAGAAATACTACAACTTTGGGTAACGCTTTAGATTACAACCCGCAAAGAACTATGTAAGTATACTGAATTTACGGTGTACGTTTCTGTAATTATAGTGTACCTATTCAGTACCTCCGTGTAGGTATAAGGGAATAATATGCGAAGTTTGGGGAATAAAGGGGTAACAACCTGTAAAATTACAAATCATTTATACCGTAAGTATTTTGAAACTAAGAGGTGCTTATTCTTATATTACGTGGTATGTATGGCCTAAACAACAACCTTATGTTTGGGAATGATTTAGAAAGACGATATATACTTTTTATAATTTTATATTGGTATTTTATCATAGGCGTATAGGTATTTTTTTAACCATGGGGTACACATTCTATTATAGAAGGACGGACATGATGGAGATTACTGAACAACAAAACTGGACATCTAGTGAAATGAGTTAATGAGTTTCTGCTATGATTTATAATTCACGAGTCTACTTACCTTATGAAAGCTTATTCGTCGATTTCAGCAACTTCTCAACACCGCTATCACCAAATAACTTTCCATGATATACCATCAAGGTTCAATGCAGCTTAAAACAAGCTTACCTCTTTCCAGCTGTTCGCAGAAAAAATACATGATACAACATTTGTATTTCAGTGGATGTATACTGTGGTGTTTTTATAGCAAAAAAAAAATGTAGAGGGTTTAATTTGGTGATCGAACAATTAAATTAAAACTAGTGCAATATTTTTCTCTGTAATTACTGTGCAAATATACACTTGTTCTGTGTTTAAGTCCAACTTGTTCCCCCCTTGTTCCTTGTAGTCACAGGGTAAATACAACATTTGTGGGCTGTAAATTAAAGTGGTGCTTTGTTCCCCCCTTGTTCCATGTAGTTACAGGGTAAATACAACATTTGTGGGCTGTAAATTAAAGTGGTGCTTTTGTTCCCCTCTTGTTCCTTGTAGTTACAGGGTAAATACAACATTTGTGGGCTGTAAATTAAAG
>NW_015642194.1:1153-1251 GCF_001515625.1 Sinocyclocheilus rhinocerous | reverse complement strand
AATCATTTGAAAATTGATTAAAAAATAAATGTTAAATAAACATACGTATACTTTAGATGACTTTATATTTTTCACAAATAAATAAATATTTAATAAAA
>NW_015642194.1:0-926 GCF_001515625.1 Sinocyclocheilus rhinocerous | reverse complement strand
CAGTGGGCAAATGCATAAAGGGCAGCATAATTTGAAATCACGAATTTAATGTTTAAAGCATTTAATTTGCACGGACCAAAAGTCACGCAGAGAACATGCGATCATGCAGGTCACATGCACACTTCACAAGATCTCACAACTGGATCTGACTAGTTTGCAAGGTTTGTGAAATTAAATGTTCATTAGTCATTCAAAGATTTGTTTAAATGATATAAATGCGTATTTGCTGAATGCTGACGGCAAACAAGAAAGTATTATAATGTTTGTCTTTCTATTACTAATAATATAAAAGCAATCGTTATAATACTATTTGTACACATTTTAATTCCTTTGTTTAACCGTTCTATCTGATTATTAGACAGACGTATTAGATAATCCCAATTAGACAGAACTGTTAACGACAACAGCGAACAAGAGGAAGAACGTGAGCACTGTGCCCAGGCGCTGCCGTTCTCAGCGCCGTCAAAATAAAAGTCCGGAGTGCCATCAAAATAAAAAGCCTCGAACGCATCGGCCAAACAAAACATCGGCCAAACAGGAAAACTTATCGGCCGATGCCGATATTTAAAAAATGGCAAATGCCGGCCGATATATCGGTCGACCACTAATTCTGACTATCTCTCTCTCTAGCCTTCTTGCTAAATTCTAGATCTAATAACCCCTAGATAAAATAACTAACGAAAATGGCTTGTTTTCTGATATGTACATATCAGAGCTTTCTATCTGTCATACATTTTATTGAATTGAATTGTAATATTTGTACTGCTTTGAGAAAATTATTGTTTTTGTGTGTTGATACCATTGTAAAGGTTTTTAATCAATTTAATCCAAATTCAGTTTTAGATGTTTTTAGGTAAACTGGGTCTTTTTTTTTTTTATTTAAATAACTTTTACTCTAATTTAATATATACTTTTCACCACAGAAT
>NW_015642193.1:0-439 GCF_001515625.1 Sinocyclocheilus rhinocerous | reverse complement strand
GTTCCTTTGTGTGATGTTCGCAAATGCCTTACAAGGCTAAGTGGTCATAAAAAAAATAGCCACACTTGTGGTCTTCGGTCAAAAATGACAGACCATAGGAAATCTGTGTTCAGAGAATTTTTGTTTGTACATTCTACAAATCTGCCACAGTGCAAAAAAAAAGTACACAGCAGAGCGCACAAAAATAAATTTTGCATTTAAAATAAGTTTTTGGATGTGTGCAGACCACTTTTGCGTGTGCAACATTTCACTAGCTTGCTCACGTGATGCCCGCCCTCAGTGCTCTCTAAATGCCAACAGCTCGCTTGATCAACACAACCCAGCGTTACAATATGCCATAATTCCAGCCAATCAGAGACGAGGCTGCTAAATTCTCATTGGCTGCCTTGACAACCCAATCACAACATTCCTTGCATTACCTCGACAGCAGAAGAGGAAA
>NW_015642192.1:0-458 GCF_001515625.1 Sinocyclocheilus rhinocerous | reverse complement strand
TTTTTATTTTTTAAGTGCATTATGTGGCTCTTAAAAAAATTATTTAGCGCCTGTTTTTTTTTCCCCCTATAGGAGCCAATGGCTCCTTAATTGATTTTTTTGTTTGGAGCCCTGCTTGTGACTGTCCCATTGACTGCCAAGTAAATTACACTGTCAAGGTCCAGAAAAGTATGAAAGACATCGTCAGAATACTCCATCTGCCATCAGTGGTTCAACCGTAACGTTATGAAGCTACGAGAATACTTTTTGTACGGAAAGAAAACAAAAATAATGACTTTATTCAACAATTCGGCACCGTAACGTCACCGTAGCTCCATTTTGGAGAATATCTACTGCAAGCAAAGGATATGTTTTCTACACGTATTTACGCTTTGATTTGAATGCAAACAGTGCATCCCTGTGTCGTGGCTGAAATTCTCCAAAATGGCGCTACAGTGTCGCCACGGTGCAGTTACGGT